>NC_056744.1:125543880-125777306 GCF_019279795.1 Protopterus annectens | reverse complement strand
TTTTGGTCTTACCTTCATCCTGGAGAGTCCTGAACAGGCTGGCCAGCTGAGGAACAAGCAGTGAGTCCTTATCCAAGGAGTTATCTAGAATATTACATTTAAAATCCTCAGATACAGACTGATTGTGAAGCCATGCATATCTGCAATTAACAGATCCAGTAGCAGTTGCCTTAGGAGGAGCATCCACAGCATCATAACTGCGCTTGACACTGTGTTTGGCAAACTGAATCGCCTGCGATAGTAAGCTCAGAATCTGATGCTTTGACTCTGCAACAGGAGGGTCCAGTACACCTTTACTTAGGGAATACAGGACAGAGATCTATTAGTTGGTCATTTAAGTCTGGTAATTAATTATCCTGAAGGCAAGGGTAGTAGAGGTGTAAACCTGTCTTCGTCAGAAGGTCGGGCATTTGCACTGAGCTGAAGCATAGAGGGCTTATCTGAAGAGAGATACCTCAAATGTGTCTACCACTGGGTTCTTGTATAAATATTTTAGGTCATCTGGCACTTAGTAAAACCTATCTGGTCACTTAGGACCTGGAGCTTGAGAGTTGGGCATAGAAGAGGTGGATTGAAAGGCATCCTGGAAAGCCTCAAGGACAGGAGGGAATGGAAAAGGGGCAGGGGTACCCATCTCCAAGAGGGTGCAATCTTTCTTCCGAACATCAGAGATCTGTCCTGTTCCTCATCAGAAAGGGAAACCATAGGAGGTTTTTGAAGGGTAGTCTGTGGCTGCAGAGACCCAAAGGAGAAGGTTTCAAACACGTGACGGCTTTCAGCAACCCCTGTGAGAAGTTTAAACATATCTTTCCCCTAGCTGCTGTGGAACAGGGCACATTGCCTAGTCTTCTGTTTTTTTCTTTTCAGGGGTGACATCCACTAGGATAAGGTGCAAAGGTTCAGAATCCTGCATGACTTCTGCCAGAAAGCGTGGGATGTCTTCCCTAACAAGAATTTTAAGGATGCCACGCAGTCCTATGGAAATGATAAGTGCTCCTCAGACCTATCTACAGTCTGCAAGGGAACAGGAGCCATACCAGCCTCCAAAGATGTCTCAGTAGTGGGCAACTGAGAAGTTGCCTGATGTACCACTGGTCCTGCAACCTCTGTGAGTATGTCAGAGTCAGAAAAGTACAGTTATTTACACTTACCATAAATGTAGATGTTTGAGTGTATTCACTGTTGCAGTAATTACATTTGAGTAATCTGCTGGCAGGTTGCCCTCAGTTGACCTGATTAACAAAGTGCTGGGTCCTGTGTTGGTTGCTGTCCCTTCTTCCATGACGGCAGGTCGTCAGGGGTATAAAACATACAGCCGATGCCATTACATCAGTTTTTCTTGCCACAGATGTCAGGTGCCCCCCAAATCGGGAGCAAATAAAATTAAATACCCAAAAAATATACCTCCAATCCCAAAAGCAAATACACCAAAAGGGCTTTAAGGCATAGTGAAAGAAAGTAGAGGTATAGCCAAAGAAAAATAGGGGGCTGGAGGGAGGGTAACCAGGAATGAAACAGTGAATACACTGGAACATCTACATTTATGCTAAGTGTACACAACTGTACTATGTTCTTTGTGTTTCACTGTTGCAGTCATTAAATTTGGGTAGATTCCCAAAGCTATGGTTGGGTGGAGGGAATTATACAGAATTAGGACCAGCTATAAGGCCCTGCAGGACAGCAGTGGCAAAGCCAGCTCTGGATTTAGAGAAAAGTGGCAAATGGTAATGTTTGGTGAACGTATGAACTGAGCTCCAGGTAGCAACTTCTAGAATGTCCTGGTAGGAACACCTCTGAGAAAGGCTGTAGAAGTAGATGCAGCCCTGGTGGAATGGGATCTGATCCCCTGGGGGATAGTTTTTCCATGGTGCGTACAGCAGAAACAAATACAATGGCTTATCCATTTGGAAATGGTTTGCTTTGAAATGGCCTTTCCCCTCTGCCCCTGCAGCAAATGCTATCCGCAGTTGTTCAGATTTTCTTTGAGATTTTGTCCTATTTAAGTAAAATCTCAGTTGCCTGTGTACATCCAATGACTGCAGAATCTGCTCCCCCTTGTTCTGTGGATTGGGAAAGAAAGTAGGCAAATGTATGGCCTGATTAAGAGCCACACTGGATAGCACCTTAGGCATGAAAGATGGATTGGTCCTGAGAGATACCCTGTCCGCATTAAAAATGATGAAAGGCTCCACTGCCATAAGAGCCTGTAATTCGGAAATCCTTCTAGCTGAAGTGACTGCTAAAAGGAAAGCTGTTTTCCAGAAGAGAAATTTTAAGTCTGCAGTAGCAGCTGGCTGGAAAGGAGGGAGACTGAGCTTTTCCAATACAAAATTGAGGTCCCAGGCACCGGTTGGAGCTCTCCTGGGTGGTCTTAAGTTTTTGGCACCTCTGAGATACTGCTTTAGCAGAGGATGAGAGTAGAGGGGAAGTTGTGTGTTGTAATGAGCTGAAATGGCTGAGGCATGGATTTTTATGGAAGAAAAGGACAGGCCCTTGTGAAGCATCTCAGTTAAGTATTGTAAAATCTGAGGAATGTTGGACACTGCTGTGCTTATCCCTTGAGAATGATTGCAGGCACAGAATCTTTTCCATTTGTCAGCATAAAATTTTCTAGTACTAGGCCTTCTCACCTCCAAAATGACATCCATCACAGGTTTGCTGAGGGATGCTAAGGGTGAATCTAGGTGATTAGCCACGGTGCAAGATTCAAAGTTTGGAGCGGAGTGTGCAGAATTTGGTTGTTCTGCTGAGACAGTAAATAAGGTGTCTGAGGCAGGTGCCACAGTGGAAGGTGTGACACATTGCGCAGGAGTGGGTACACCAGTGTTTGCGAGGCCAGTCTGGAGCAATCAAAATCATTTTTGGTTTGTCCTGTTTGACTTTTATTAGAACTTTGGAGAGCAGAGGCAGAGGAGGAAAAGCATAGACTATTATAGTTTTTTCCAGCTGAAGGAAAGAGCGTCCACTTTCCAGGCTTTTTTGTGATGAGTTCTTGTGCAAAATTTGTCCAACTGATAGTTCTGGGGTGAGGCAAAAAGATCCATGTCTGGGCTCCCCCATTTGCATGTCAACATGTTGAAAATCTGTGGTTCCAGTTTCCATTCATGTAGGTCCATGAGATTTCTGCTTAGTTCGTCTGCCAGAGTATTCAGCATTCCTGGCAGGAATTGAGCATGTAGTTGTACTTGATAGGTCAAGGCCGTGTTCCACAATGCCATGACTAGTCTGCAAAGGGGGTAGGAATGTGTACCCCCCTGCATGTTTATGTACCACATAACCGTGGTGTTGTCTGTCCTTATCATTAATTGTCCTGGATGAAGGTAGTCCTTGAAGGCTGTCAGTGCATTCTGTACAGCTAGCATTTCTTTTTGATTGATATGAAGGTGCATTTAATTTGGGCTGCATTTGCCCTGAATGCACTTCCCTGTCAGATGTGGCCCCCAAGCATAGTCTGATGCATCTGTAGTTAGGGTTTGGGCAGCAGGGGGTGGTGTGAATGGCAGTCCCTAGTTTTGGTGGCAGGCCTCTGCCCACCATAGGAATTCTAGTTGCAGGCAAGGTATGAAAGGAATCATTGTTTCCAGGCTGTGACAATGCTGACTCCACAGACTTTTTAAGTACCACTGAAGTTTCCTCATATGCAGTCTTGCATATGGAATTAGAAGAATGCAGGAGGCCTTGAACCCCAATGCTTGCAGTATTTACCTTGCAGAAAGCAGGGTTTTTGTGGCCACCTGTTTGAAGTAAGTCAGCAAATGAATTTGCTTCTCTGGCGTAAGGAAAGCCATCTGGGCAGTTGTATTCAAGCTTGCACCCAGGAATGTAATTTTTTGAGAGGGTACCAGCTGTGATTTCTTTTCGTTTATAGTGTACCCTAGACAAGTTAGAACCCTTTTTACAAACGCCAGATGGTTTAGAAGAGTGTCCTTGTTTTCTGCCTGAATTAGACAATCGTCCAAGTATGGATATATTTGAATATTTCTTTGCCTGCAAAATGCAATTACTGGAGCCAGGCACTTTGTAAAGACCCTGGGCGCAAGTAGATAAGCCAAAGGGCAGTGCAGAGAACTGGTAATGCAAGCAGCCTGCTTTGAAGCTGAGGTATCTTCTGCAAGATTCCCTGATTGGGATATGCAGGTAAGCCTCTTTTAAATCTAGAGTTGCCAACCAGGCATCTTTGCCTAGCATAGGAAGTAACTGGTGAAGAGTCAGCATCTTTAATTTTGGAATGTCCAGAAAGGTGTTTAGAGTAGATAAGTCCAGGATTGGACGCCATGATTTGCCTTTTCTGGGTACCAGGAAAATTCTTGAATAGAAACCTTGTCCCTTTTCCTCTTCTGGCACTGGCTGAATAGCCCCCATGCTCATGAGGGAAAGTACTTGTTTCTGGGGTCTCTGCCCACTGATTTGAGGGCAGGTCTGGCCATCCGTTTGGAATTGGCAACGTGTGGAAATAAAATCTGTATCCCTGGGATACTATATTTAAAACCCATTTGTCCCTGGTTATAAGTTACTAGTTTCTTGCATGAAAAACCAGTTTTTCCCCCCAAAGGAGTGGCTAAAAGGCAAGTGCTAGGGAAGTCATTGAGACTGCTTACTATAGGTAGGTGTCTTGCTGTTTCCAGATTTGGAAGAGGAGGCACCCCATTGTTTTGTTCTGAAAGTCCCTTGTGACTGAAACCTGGAGCCTTTGGAATGTCTGGGTTTGACTTGAGTGCCTCTCGAAGGAACTGGAAAGGACCAGTTCTTAGTAGGCCAGTGCCGCCTACTAAATCTGGGAGGTTGCACTTGTAAGAAATCTTTCACAGTTTGCATAGATTTAGCTTTATCTTCCATCTTTTTCAAAACTTCAGCCTTATTACCAAAGAGACGGTCCTGTTGTAAAGGAGCATCCAACAATTTTGCTTTAACATGATAAGGTAGATTTTGCTCTTTGAGCCAAGCATGCCTTCTTAGCACAGACCCAGTTACAGCAGCCCTGCAAGAGGCCTCCAAAGAATCAAAACCACATTGCAAAGTATGTTTTTCAACTTGTTCAGCTGAATGCAATAAATCCTGTAAATCTTTGTTTTCCACACAGTCAGAAATTAACATAATTTTATGTTTAAGCAGTCCCATGATATGTTGTTGATATTTTAGCATATGAAATTGACAGTTTAAAGCCCTGATTGCAAAGGTTGCAGAAGTGTAAACCTTCTTTACCCCATCTATCCAGCGCCCTGGAATCTCTATCAGAAGGAGTAGGAATTTTAGCTGTAGAAGCCTTATTGCCCTTGGGACCCTGAGAAATAGTTTCAGCATCTGCAACAGGATTTTTGAAAAGGAAATTGTGGGAGCCAGGGACCCTGTAGTATCTGTCTGGCTTACAAGGAGCCGGAGGCAGTGAATCAGGAGCCATACTTGATTCTGAAAAAACATCATCAACGTCCAGAACAGGAGGTATAGCCAAAGGCCTATGCTGAGGAAGAAGAAGAAAATCTCTAAGTCTCTTTTTAGATTCAGAGAAATCCTGACTTTCCCAGTGGATATGTTCCCTTAAGGTATGCAAAGTTTCCCCTAAAGAAAAATCCTCAGGGGGAGAAGCAGAAGGAATGGAATCTTCTGCATCAGAGTCCTCATAAGTAGGTATAGACAATTCCTGCTCATTAGAAGAGTCAGAAGAAATAGAATCATGTTCAGAAGAATCATAATCAATGTCTTGCCTAGGCCTCTTAGAAAGGGGGGGGGGGGTTGGCTACCCCTGATCAGAGTAATTAAATCTTCAGCCATTTTGATCATTTGTTTTTTAGGCACAGGAGCCTGCACATGTGGCCCAGGCGTTGTTTTTTTAGGCATAGGTCGAGATTTTGGCCTTAGTTTTGAAGATGGCATCAGTCTAATATACAAATCTGTAGGCCAGAAAACACCCTCAGAAGCTGGTGCCTGCACAGTGGCTACAGACCCATTCAAGGTAGAGACATCCACGGGTTCCATAATTGAAGCATCTCGCTGCATACCTGACTCCGAATGGGTCTCAGTAGAGGCCTGCGAATCAGAAGTAGCGGGTATCAGGGGCTGCGAAAGCGGCTCACTGAGTACTGGCGAACTGGCGAATGGCTTGGGAGAAGCTTTGTCGGCAGTTTTGGACTTCAAAGGCCTGTCTCTGTCTTTTTCTTTGAATTTTTTAGGTATTCCGGTAGTCGGATTGCTAACTGATGACATTTCTTGATAATTAAAGAGTGAGCCAAACTATTTAGAAGCAAAAATGTACCGACGTCTCATAATGCGTTGATTAAATAAAGCACAAAACTGACAGCAAGGTACGTTATGGTCAGGGCCTAGGCAAGGAATACAGTACAAATGAAAATCCTTATGACGTATTTGCTCCCCAGAAGTAATGCAATTATTAACTTTTACTGACATCGGTAAGGAGCAAGAAAAAGTTTCCCCAATGGGGTACTTAGCTTTTTAGTTTAAGACTTCGGATCTGAAACTCGAAAACGAAAATTTCAGGAGTCTGCCGACCGGCACTTACTAATTGCTCGCTGCTTCGAGCACTGCGCGGCAAGAAAGACTGATGTAATGGCGTCGGCTGCATGTTTTATACCCCTGACGACCTGACGTCATGGAAGAAGGGACAGCAACCGACGCAGGACCCAAGACTTTGTTAATCAGGCCGACTGAGGGCAACCTGCCAGCAGATTACCCAAATGTAATGACTGCAACAGTGAAACACAAAGAACATCATCAGACTGAAGATCTGTTCGAGGCCTCTAGTTTTTTTTTACTGTGGCAGATGGATGTTCAAGGATGCAGAGTCAGACATCTTGGAGTGGGTCAAGCGTATAAGATGCTGGGTCATGAGAAAAGCATTGAGAGACGAAAGCCTTGATCTAAGGGTATTGGGAACGAATGACTGACGGTGCAAGACATGTGATAATGCTCAGGGCCTAAGCAAAAAAGACATTTAGCGTGCAAATCCAATTTGCCTACCACACTCATACTTACCACGCACTAGCCGATATCTACAACTTTCTACAAAATATCATAAGATTAAAGGGGAAAAAAAAAAAAAAAGGAAGGTTCCCCAATGGGGAACTTATCTGGATAAAAAATGGAAGCAATGAACTAACAACTAAACAGCGAACAGTCCGAAAGATGCAAAACCTGCGTTCGGGTTGGAGGTGAAATAGTCTGACGCTCCATATCCATATGCCTGTCTATATACTTCAATGCATATGAGCTGATGTCATACATTGGAAGTACAACCTATAAAAGGTAAAGCTTTGGTAACCCGGCCAGATGTCAGGGTTGACAACTCGTATGTCAGGAATACTGCAACAGTGATATCAGTCAGGACATTATACTGATATCACCCCCTCCCCCTGCATAACACTGGAGTAGGAAAAGTAAATCCAGTTAAGTAATATAATCATTTATTTTTCAGCTTGAAGTAATTTAAAATCACTTGGTGCCCCCACTGTTAAGTCTGGGTTCAGCGGCAGTTCATTCAGTGAAGCAATGCAAGTGGTGGCAGCCAACTGGATTCTTGTAATTCAAGCCATAACTTGCTTAACACCTCCACTCCTGGAACTCAGAATTCGTTGTTCCAGGCTGAATAAATAGAGGGTCCTGTAGCCAGCAATGTTCCCTTTCTCAGACAGAACACCTGACATTGATTTCAAAGAAACTGCTAAAGGACCCACCAAAGATGCAAATGAGAAGTCTGCTTTTGTCTCAAGTTCATCCCCAGAGACTGTTTTCTGCTGACATGCAGCAGTCTTCTTCAACTTTGATCCCTCTGCACAGCCAACACAAAGGACAAGCCAAAAAGCCAGCCAATTATATTTTGGTAACAGCCAAAAAACTTGGAACTGCAATTCCCCGTGCAATGCTATCAACGAGGCTGCAGAAGGTCTGAGATTTTAGTACTGCTTGACAAGCAGTATCAGTTTAGGGAAACCTGCTGGTGCAAGGCAAAGATCAGGCAGCAGAACATCTGACCTGAAAATACTTGCTGAGAAGGAAGGAAAACTCTCCGTGAAGCACAAGATCTAACAACACAGTGCCCCTGCCTGTGTATACTGTACAGTTCTCAAGGCTGCACATAAGTTTTTTTTTAATTTTTCTGATCTGGTGCACTTCCTCACCATGTAGCTTTAACTCTCCCCACCCCCCAGGAAAAAACAATAATCATTCTTTGCACAGTGACCGAAAAGCACTAACCCTACAGTCTTTTACTTCAGTCAAAACTGGCATATGACTTCCAGCAATAAAGTAAACTGAAGTTGATCGTACCACATAACACTTTGCACCCAGGGCAGTTTTATTTATTTATTTATTTTTTGATCCTGAGCTTTACAGAGTGTTAAATATAATTTTCCATTTGTGTGGATGATTGTTTTTCATTTCTGCTAAAATACTTGGCAGAAAGTTCAGGATTGTCTTATAAAGTTGTATGCCAAGTTTACTTAACTGTAAGAAAAGTGATTATGGAGTTTTTGCATCCTGGGGGAAGTAGTGCTTTTATTCAAAACTTTAAAATGTGAAATGCTTAACAGCACAGAGTTTTTGCAGTACTTGGAGTATTACTACATACTGGTGAAGAACATGCTCTATGACGCTGCCTGCTACTCTTCTATTTTCACCTCTGTTTCTACATTCTTTTTGTTGAATTAGTGAACAGTGTTGCTTACTGCCTAGAAACGCAGACTGTGGCAAAGGACTGACACAGGCATTTGAGGGGATTATTTGGTAGACATTCACTTGAATTTGTTACCATTATGTTCTCATTGGTAAGGAACAGGCTTGCTTGGAAAATCTGCAATTAGCTGTTCAGTCTGATGTACCATTTATTCCACCTCATTTAAAGGTAGAGCAGATTTAGTACACTGTCTTCCACTGTTGGGATTTTGAAGATTCCGCATTTATCTTGTAGTTTTACAGATGTGAATGCAACTCAACCTTACATTATTCTGGTTTGGTGCCAATTGCATGCCATTCAAATAAGTTTGCATTGTGTTTGCCACTGTTTTTGTGTTTAGGTACCATTACACTGTGACTGCCCGGCAGCTGTAAGAAATGTTTCTGTTTTGTTGTGGTTATCTCAAGCCTACAATTGTTTACATTGTTTGGTGTCATCATACAAGTGCATTACTTTTCTGTTTTTCCACTCTGTTAGCAAACGCTAGTAATCATATATGCACACATACACATATGTATAGGGTTTATACTGACTAGTCAATTTATACTAGATGGAATACTCAGTACGGCAAAATCACCTTTAGGAAAAGTACAGTTGTGTACACTTACCATAAATGTAGACGTTTGAGTGTTTTCACTGTTGCAGTCATTACATTTGGGTAATCCTGCTGGCAGGTTGCCCTCAGTCAGCCTGAATTCCAAAGTCTTGGGTCATGCGTCGGTTGCTGTCGCCCCTTCCCTGACATCAGGTCGTCAGGGGTATAAAAGATGCAGCCGACGCCATTTTCTTCAGTTTTTCTTGCCCGAGATGTCAGGTGCCCCCTAAAGGGTAGCCAAAATTTATATTTTATATAGATATATATATATATATATATATATATATATATATATATATAAATACATGCACCAATATAAACTTTACCTTCATCTACAAGCAAATACACCACATAGGTTGTATAAATCAGAGAAGGAAAGTTAAGTTCCAGCAGAAAGACGGGGGATGACGGGTGGGTAACCTGGACTGAAACAGTAAATACACTCGAACATCTACATTTACGGTAAGTGTACACAACTGTACTATGTTCTTCGTGTTTCACTGTTGCAGTCATTACATTTGGGTAGAGTCCCAAAGCAATGGTTGGGAGGCTGGAGCTAAACAGCATTAGGAGCGGCTATGAGGCCCTGCACAACTGCAGTGGCAAAGCCTGCCCTGGATTTAGAGTAGAGTGGCAGATGATAATGCTTTGTAAAGGTTTGCACTGAACTCCAAGTAGCAGCCTCTAAAATATCTTTGGTTGGTACTCCCCTGAGGAAGGCTGCTGAAGTGGCTGCAGCTCTGGTTGAATGTGGCCTAATGCCCTTAAGTACTGGCTTGACATGCTGTAAATAGCAGAAACTAATGCAGTAGCCTATCCACTTTGAAATAGTCTGCTTTGAGATAGCCTTTCCTTGTGATCCTGCAGCATGTGCCACTAGTAATTGCTCTGTCTTCCTGAAAACTTTGGTTCTGTCCAAATAGAATCTAAGATGTCTATGTACGTCCAAAGAATGCAGACTTCTCTCCCCCTTGTTCTGTGGATTTGGATAAAAAGTTGGCAAATGAATGGTTTGGTTAAGAGCCACACTGGACACCACTTTAGGCATAAATGTTGGGTTTGTCCTCAAAGACACTGTCTGGATGAAAAAGATAAAATGTTCCACAGCCATGAGTGCCTGTAGCTCTGAAACTCGTCTTGCAGAAGTTATTGCCAGGAGCAAAGCTGTTTTCCAAGATAAAAACTTTATATCAGCAGTAGCAGCTGGCTCAAAAGGAGGCAGGGTGAGTTTTTCCAAGACATAGTTGAAGTCCCACGCAGGTATTGGTGATCTCCTTGGAAGCCTTATATTTTTGGCTCCTCTGAGGTACTGCCTTAATAAAGGATGAGAAAAAATTGGTGGCTCTGTATTGTAATGAGCCGAAATGGCAGAGGCATGAATTTTAATTGATGAAAAAGATGGGCCTTGGTCCAGCATCTCAGTTAAGTATTGCAAAATCTGAGGAATATTTGGTACAGTTGTATCCGTTCCATGTGCCTGGTTCCAAGCACAGAATCTCTTCCATTTTCCAGCATAAGATTTTCTAGTACTAGGCCTTCTGGCTTCCATAATGACATCCATCACAGCTTTACTGAGAGGTGTGTTTTGTATGACTACATTATCCGCCATGCTGCCAGGTTTACATTTTTGAGTTGGATGTGCAGGATCCGATTGTTTTGTTGGGACAGTAGATGAGGTATTTTGAGGTAAGGTCCAAGCTGGGCATTGAGACAAGTTCCTTAGGATAGGATACCAGTACTGGCGGGGCCAGTCTGGGGCAATCAGTATCATCTTTGGCTTCACCTATCTTACCTTTAGGAGTACCTTGGGGAGGAGAGGCAGTGGAGTAAAGGCATATACTGATAGGTTTTTCAAGCTGAAAGATAAGGCATCCACTTTCCATGCTTGTCTGTGATAAGTCCTTGTGCATAATCTTTTTAGTTGGCAATTGTGAGGGGAGGCAAATAGATCTATGTCCGGGCATCCCCATTTCCTTGTTATCATGCTGAAGACTTGTGGGTCCAGCTGCCACTTGTGGGGATCCATGAGGTTTCTGCTTAGTTCATCTGCCAGAGTGTTTTCCTTTCCTGGCAGGAATTGTGCCTGCAGATGTACTTGGTACGTCAATGCTGTGTCCCACAAAGCCATGGCTAGTCTGCAAGGGGGGTAGGAATGTGTGCCCCCCTGCTTGTTTATATACCACATGACCGTGGTGTTGTTTGTCTTTATCAGAAGTTGGCCCGGATGAAATAGGTCCTTGAAGGCTGTCGGGGCATTTTGAACAGCTAGCATCTCTTTTTGATTGATATGTAGATGCATTTGGCTTGTGGACCATGTGCCCTGAATGCATCTTCCTGCCATGTGGGCCCCCCAGGCATAATCTGATGCATCCGTTGTTAGGTTCTGTCGGGCTGGTTGTAATGTGAATGGCTGTCCCTTGTTCTGGTGACAAGCCTTCGCCCACCATCGAAACTCCTGTTGCAGGCAGGGAATGAGAGTAATCACTGTTTCCAGGCTGTGGCAATGTTGAGTCCTAACACTTTTTAGGTATCACTGAAGTTTCCTCATATGCAGTCTTGCATATGGAATTAGTAGGATGCAGGATGCCATGAAGCCGAAAGCCTGCACAATTGTTTTTGCAGATAACTGGGCCTTTGTTGCCAATATTTTGAAATACGTAGTCTGTTGTATTTAAGCTTGTACCCAGGAATATTATCTCTTGAGAGGGTACTAGTTTTGATTTCTTTTCGTTGACTGTGTACCCTAGGCCTGTTAAAAGTCTTTTCACAAACGCCAGATGCTGTAGAAGAATGTCCTTGTTCTCTGCTTGAATTAGGCAGTCGTCCAAGTAAGAATATATTTGTATTCCTCTTTGCCTGCAGAATGCAATTACTGGTGCCAGGCACTTTGTAAAGACACTGGGCGCAGTAGATAAGCCAAAGGGCAGTGCAGAGAATTGGTAATGCACTGAGCCAGCCTTGAATCTGAGGTATCTTCTGCATGATTGTCTGATTGGGACATGCAGGTATGCCTCTTTTAGGTCTAAAGTCACAAACCAAGCCTTCTTGCCCAGCATGGGCAAAAGCTGCTGCAAAGTCAACATTTTGAATTTTGGTATATCCAGGAAAGTGTTTAGAATAAATAGGTCCAGTATTGGTCTCCAGGCCTTGTCCTTTCTGGGTATCAAGAACAGTCGAGTAAAATCCTTGTCCCTGCTCTTGCTCTAGTACTTGTTGAATGGCCCCCACGTCCATGAGGGATGAGACTTGTTTTTGTGCCTCTGCCCATTGATTTTTTGGCAGATCTGGCCAACCGTTTGCCTTTGGCAGGGTATGGAAGTGGAACTTGTAGCCTTGCGACACTGTTTAGAACCCACTTGTCCTGGGTTATAATGTGCCAATTTTGAGAAAAAAGTGCTATTTTTTCCCCTAAGGGTGCAGCCAGGAGATAAGTGCTTGGTGCAGGCAGGGGGAAGTCATTGGGACTGTTTCTTGTAGGGTTGTGATTTGTCTTCTCCAACTTTGGAGGTAGAAGCACCCCATTGCTTTGACCTGTATGAACCTTGCACCTGGGACCTACCTCTAGGGCATCTAATAATTTAACTTTGATATGATCAGGCAGATTGTTCCTTTAATCAAGCATGCCTCCTAATTACAGAACCTGTAACTGCGGCCCTGCAGGAGGCCTCCAAAGAATCAAAACAACATTGCAAAGTATGCTTTCCAACTTGTTCAGCTGCATGCAATAAATCTTGCATTTCCTTGTTTTCTGCACATTCAGGGTTTAACAACATTTTCTGTTTAAGCAATGCCATGACATGTTGCTGATATTTGAGCATATGAAACTTGACAGTTTAAGGCCCTTATAGCCAAGGTAGCAGATGTGTAGACCTTTTTTCCCCATCTATCCAGTGTCCTAGAATCTCTCAGAGAGGGTAGGGTTTTTTGCTGCGGAAGCCTTAACTCCTTTGGAACCCTGTGAAATAGTTTCTGGGTCTGCAGCAGGGTTTTTGAAAAGGAATTTATGAGAGTCAGGAACCCTGTAATACCCGTCAGGCTTAACAGGAGCTGGAGGTAAGGAGTCAGACTAATCCTCTACAATGTCTAACACAGGTGGAATGGCTAGAGGCCTGTGTTGAGGTAGTAAAAGGAAGTCCCTGAGCCTCTTTTTAGATTCTGAAAAATCTTGGCTCTCCCAGTGGAAATGCTCCCTCATGGTATGCAAGGTTTCCCCAAAAGAATAGTCCTCAGCAGGAGAAGCTGAAGGTATAGATTCTTCAGCATCAGAATCCTCATGGGGGGAAGAGAACATTCCTGATTAGAAGAGGAATCAGAAGAACTAGAAACCTGATCTGAAGATTCATAGTCTGTCTCTTGCCTAGGCCTCTTATCAGGAGGGGGATGGGAACTCCTGATCAAGGTAATCAAGTGTCTGGCCATTTTGAGCATCTGTTTTTTGGGCACAGAGGCCTGTCCACATGGCTCTTGACTGTTTCTTTGCTTTAGAAGGTGCTTTAGTCTTTGCCTTGAAGCTGAAGTCGGTTTAATGTAAAGATGTTTAGGTCTGAATACACCCTCAGAAGCCGGTGCCTGCTCAGCGACTCCGGACCCATCTGAGGGAATAGGGTCCGAGGCTCCAATACCCTGAGTTTCCAGCGGCACAGCCGACCCCACATGGGAGTCGGTAGCGGCCTGCGACTCTAAAGTAGCGGGTGTCAGGGGCTGCGAAAGCGCCTCACTGAAAACCGGCGAACCAGCGCCTGGCTTAGTAGAAGCTTCGTCGTCGGTTTTGGGCCTCGGTCGCTTCTCTCTCTCCTTTTCTTTGCATTTTTTGTGAACTCCGGTAGTCGGATGGCCATCTGACGACATTTCTGGATAATTAAACCTGCGTCCAAAATAGTTTAATGCAAAATCATACTGACGCTTAACAGTGCGTTGGTTAAATCTAGCATAAAACCGACAACCTGAAACGTTATGATCAGGACCTAGGCAAGGAATACAGTAAGAATGAAAGTCCTTATGAGGTATTTGCTTTCCACAAGAAATACAATTATTAACTTTTTCTGACATTGGTCTGGAGCAAGAAAAAAGTTTCCCCAACAGGGTACTTAGCTTTATTGAAGACTTTGGATCTGAAACTCGAACACGAAAATCTCAGGAGTTGGCCGACCGGCACTTGCGAACTGCTTCTGCTTCGGGCACTGCGTGGCAAGAAAGACTTAAGAAAATGGCATTGGCTGTATCTTTTATACCCCTGACAACCTGACGTCAGGGAAGGGGCGACAGCAACTGACGCAGGACCCAAGACTTTGGAATTCAGACTGAGGGCAACCTGCCAGCAGGATTACCCAAATGTAATGACTGCAACAGTGAAACACAAAGAACATCTGGACCCTACCTCCACAGCCATCATGGAAAATGAATAAATCTAAAAACAAATGTTTTTTGTAAATGGCCAAGCCTCACAGCAACCTGCTACTTTAAATAAACTAACTCTGAGAGTGCACAACAGTGGGGGGGGGGGGATGATTCCTTTATTTTGCTGTGTGTAATGTCAGACAGAATGGACAACCAGCTGTAAAATTGGGTTGCTGCCTTTTCAAGTGCCCAAAGTGGGACATTTTTGGTACAAACGTCAGAATTTGCAGCATGAAACATACCCACGGCCAGGACAAAGGACAGAACTTCACTTTTTTGCTTAAATAAAAGCTTATTCTTGTAGCATTTTAGTTGCTTATTCTGTTTCTTAGAACATTTAGGTGTTTCAGATGCAGAAAAACTGTTTTATGCAACTATGACATGAAATATAGGAAACAATTTTGTTCTAAAATCTCAGGACATTTGCCATTTTTTCAATTTTTTTTCAGGACACAACTGCTCAAAGAGGGACTGTCCCTCGTAAAGTGGGACAGGTAGTAACCCTAGCTGTAAATTGCTCACAGTGTAAGTGAATGAACAAATTCACTTAATCTGGTACCACTGAACAAGCTGCCGAATTCTTGATATCAGAAGAGATCTGAAAAAAAAGGTAAATATAAATAGTAGATTTGCTGAGGCAGCACTCAGTGAAATCCGTTTGCACTAAATGGACTTTTTCTTGCTGCAACAAAGTGAAAATCCATAAAACTGATGAAAGTGAAATACCACTTTTTTAGGGTTTCCACCTTTTCAAATGCCCAAAGTGGGACATTTTTTGTAGAAATGATATTTTGCAGGACAAAACATATCCACAGCCAGGGCAAAGGACAGAACTTCACTTCTTTTGCCAAAATAAACTTATAGCATCTGAGTTGCTTATGCTATCTCAAACAACATTTAGGTGTTTCAGATGCAAAATAACAGTTTATGCATCTGTAAAAGAAATATTTGTTGCCCAAAAATCTCAGGACATTTACTATTTTTTAGTTTATTTCACAGGATGCAACTGCCCCAAGAGGGGCTGTCCCTTGCAAAGAGGGACAGGTAGTAACCTTAATTTCTATGTGCAAAGATTTTTTCTTTTTCAGACCATATACAGTAGTAAGTCAGAACACTTAAAATAAAAACATTCAGCTATTTACTAGAAGTAATGAATAAAGGCTTAAAATGCTTATTACAGCACATTATCCAGATGCTGTGAGGTCAGGCACAGCAAAACACTGATTTAGAATAATGTTTTTAAAACAGATGCAGACAATTGATTTTCGCAGCAGATGCTGCTATCTATCCCAGTGGAAACTATTAATGTCTGCAGCAGAGCAGACATCGCTACATATTTCTACAACAACAAAAGAAGTTCAAGCAACTTGTATTCAAAAATGTCCTAATTTTTTTCTACAGTTACAGGAATAAACAACAAACATGTTGCTGTGTGAAAACAACAGCACTAACAAGTCTGTTTCTGCAATGCTGTATAATCTTTTTTCTTTACAGAAAGAATTCTCACAAGCTAACTTTATGGACTGGCTTCATTGCAGATGTTATGCTTACTTTACAACACTTAACTCATCTCCAAAACATACAATCTCAAGAGCATGCAACTGAGGAGAGAGGCTAACAATGGAAAATACAGAAAGGTTGAAGTTTCCCCTTTGACAAAGGCTGAGACAAATTCCCTTCTGAAAACAATATGAAATCTGACTGTAGGACCTTCAAGAGATGAGACAGGAAATAAAAAAAAAAAGAAACGAAAAAACTAAAAAGTACTGAAATGAATCTTGGCACCAAACTAAACCAATGTGATACTGACAGAGGGAAAAAAAACTCTGGGATGAGGTTAACTACACTGGAGTTGAACCTTATTTTAAAAAAAACAAACAGAATCATTCATTTGAGAGGAAAGGTGGAAAGCTTTGTGGGAAAAGTAAATGTTTTAAAGTTTTATAAACTTACCAAACCCATCTGTTTGAAAATGTTCATTCTGATTGCGATGGTGGCCGTTACCCTTAAAAAGATAGAAAGAAAAAAATAATCCTCAGGCTTTCTGACTATCTTAGAGGTAAAGAAAAGCTGTAATATTGTACTATTAACACACACACACACTTTACCTACACTAGCAATGCTGACATATGTTTGTGAAATCTACTTATTTCTGGTAAAATTGTACATACAACCCAAGGACAATTACAAATAAATCTCTCATTTGTGTTGCCATTCAGTAACAATACCCATAAACTGCCTAAAAACTCAAAAAGAACACAGTAAATCCAAAACAATAGAAATCGTAGCTGATTCCTCAAGAAGTTCTTAGGAACACTGGCTGCTAACTTGGTAATTCTGTATGTTGAGCTAATCTTCACAAAATCCAGTTGTAACGAAGTAAATTGCTCGGTACACATAACTCCGCAACAGTTTTAGTCCTGATATTGTAACTCGCAGGTCTGATTTTATAGCTGCGGTGGTTGTGCTGCGACAGCGTTGTCTCCTCACAGTAAGACATTGTCCTGTTCGATTCTCAGCTAAAGCATCTTCTGTGTGGAGACATGCATGAATGGGCTTACCTTCGTTGAAGGTTGTACGTCAGGGCTGGCAACTCGATACGTAAAAATCTACTGCCAATCATTAGCGGACTGGAGTTCTGCTGTGGCGACCCCTAAGCCGAAAGATACAACAGGTCTGATTTTATAATTAGAAATAGCCACAGATTTTTTATGCTAATTTGTTTTTTTGTACTTAAAACAAAAACGACTATCTCAGTAACCGCGCAACCCAGAAAACTCTTCTGCAGTTCTGGATGTCCGCTTCAAAATTAGACTTAATCCAACAATGTGCAATTCTCATTTAACAGAAATATGAAAAAATATCATGCTTAAAAATCAAACTGGTATACTTTAGCATCTATATGAAACAGTGGCCATGCATTAGCAAACAATTTTTTCCCCAATAATGTCAGCCTCATAATGAAGAGTTACCCATCATGCTACTATGTTCCTTTCCATTCACACTGACAAACATTATAATTTCATAATCTGACAAATAAAAACACTGCAAATGTGTTTGACATCATGCGTTAGGGTCAGTGCATTTCTTACTCATCACAGCATCGAAACTCTTACTCATCAAGTTCTCATGTTCTCTTACAAAGATACTGTAAAATATGACAAATACACTAATTGCCATACCTTTGCATCTATACTTGACAAAGGTCCTGTATCAATCAAAAGTATACATGCACTGATATCAGCTTGAAAATGAAACATGCCATGCTCCCATTCAGACACATTGACAAAAATATGCTAACATCAATTTCTACAGTTCACCAAGTGAACAAAGTTATACCACTGCAGGTTTGTTATACATATAGCTTCAAAATGATACCTTACCATTCCTGCTGCTGTATCCCTTTACAGGGGTACTGACAAAAATTAGAAATAACTACTTTTATAACCTTGGAACCAACCCCCCCCCCCCCACACACACACACACACACACACTTGTATCTTTGTAGGTAAACTAAACAGACATCCTGTATTGGGATCCCATTTGTCCTAAGTGAAAGCAGCCTTAAAATAACATCTTACCACTCATCTTGCCAAGGCCCCTTACAGACATACTGCCAAAAATATGAAAACTCATAACATTCATAATCTGCCAATCTGGTGCTACCTTTTCTTTCATGTAGTGGTGCTCTCTTACAGAAATACTGTCAAAATAAAAATACAAAAGTTATGTACTTACAATAACACTAGATCTGTGTTTTCTTCCATCTGTCTCAACCCGTAGGTTACTGGATCTGATTCAGATCTGTGGCCAGCATCTCAAATTCTTCAGCCCCAAAGTTCCACCTTCTCTACCTATCACAGTCTGCCCTTTCTGAATCTCCTCAGAATGAGTTTGCTCTTCCCACATCCCTGAGCAGTACTATAAATGAAAAGGAGGATTCCCAAAAGCATGGAGAGAGAAAACCCAAACTCAGGAAAGAGAGAAATGTTTTCTTCCATCTGTCTCAACCCGTAGGTTACTGGATCTGATTCAGATCTGTGGCCAGCATCTCAAATTCTTCAGCCCCAAAGTTCCACCTTCTCTACCTATCACAGTCTGCCCTTTCTGAATCTCCTCAGAATGAGTTTGTTCTTCCCACATCCCTGAGCAGTACTATAAATGAAAAGGAGGATTCCCAAAAGCATGGAGAGAGAAAACCCAAACTCAGGAAAGAGAGAAAGAATAGTTGTGTAAAATCTTACCATAACCATATAAGTCTTCCTTTTCCATGTTGCAGTATTACTGTTGTGGGATTTTCTGGCTCAGGCGACCCATACATCAGCTCCTATACAAAGGCTTCAGCTTGGCTGTTGCAGCTGCATGGGACGTCACACAATGCGCCATAAACCAGGGTCCTTAAATATGTCTGCACACACAGACCTCAGAACTTGAAAGCCCAGCAGAAAGAGTATAAGGCCCAGCAGGAGTAGATGCCAGTAATGTCAGGCATAGGGCCATAGGGTCCTTATGGGGTTTTCACAGGCCCCCCCAGTGCAGGATATAGGGTACCAGGAGCCTAAGGATATGCAATACTGGGGTAAGAGAAAAGAAGGGGGTTTTGCTGGGTGGGAAGGAATACTGCAACATGGAAGAGAAGGACATCTATGGTTATGGTAAGATTTTACACAACTATTCTATGTCCTTCTATTCCTATGCTGCAGTATTCTTGTTGTGGGAAAGTACCACAGCTTAGTTGGAAGGAAGGGTGGTGGAAGAGGAGGATGATTCGAAAAATCCCTGTAGGATAGCCCTGGCAAATCCTGTTCATTCTCTGGAGACACTGTCTAATTTGTAGTGTTTGGTGAAAGTGTGAATGGTGGACCATGTGGCTGCTTCTATAACGGAAGCAGTGTCCAGACCTTTGAGAAAGGCTTTGGAGGCTGCCATTGCTATGGTGAAGTGAAATTTTACTCCTAATAGGAGTTTTTTGCCATGGTGAGAGTACCAGAGGCAAATGGCTTTTCTGATCCAACAGGCGATGGTTTGTTTGAAGACTGCCTTGCCCATGGCCCTAGGGTGGTATGAAACAAAGAGTTAATTGGATTTCCTACTGGATTTTGTTTTATCCACGTAAAATCTCAACTATGTACATCCAGGGAGTGAAGTATCCTTTCCCCTTTATTGGTGGGGTAGAGACAGAAAGTGAGCAGGTGAATAGACTGGTTTAATGACAAATCGTCGACCACCTTAGGCATGAAGGAGAGTTAGTTCTAAGTCTTACACTGTCCTTGTGGAAAATAGTGTAAGGGGGGTGGGCAATTAAGACCTGTAGTTCTGACACCCTTCTGGCTGAAGTTATGGCAACTAGCAGAATAGCTTTCCATGTACACATCTGAAGAGTAGCTGTTCCAGCAGGTTCGAATGGGTGCTGGGTTAGCTTTTCCAGAATGAAGTTCAGGTCCCAGGGTGGTGGGATGGGCTTTCTTGGAGGCTTTATGTGTAGGACCCCTTTTAAGAAAAGCTTAACAACGAGACTGGCTAGTGGGGGGGGGGGGGTTCTAGAGATTGGCAGGCTGAGATTGCGGAAAGGTGAACTTTAACTGAAGAGTATGATGGTCCGTCTTTTACAAGTTGACATGTATGCTGGGGGGGATCTGCAATGCATGGGTCCCTACCATTGTCCAGACACCATTTTGAAAATGTTTCCCATTCAGCTAGGTATGACTTTCTTGTAGTAGGTTTCCTGGCGTCCCTCAGGACTGAAAGCACATCCTCTGAGTAGTAGTGCCTGACGGGAATTAAAAGTTGATCACCCACAGTGTCAGTGACAACATCTGCAAGTATGGATGGATGAGGGCTCCCCTTTTGTTGTCAGAAGGTCCACCTTGTGGGGTAACTTGTGGTGATTGCCTTTGGCTAGACTGTTAAGTAGGGGGAACCGCTGCTGCCTTGGCTAGTAGGGAGTCACCAACATGATTTTTGGTTTGTCTCTCCTGGTTTTCAGGAGGACTTTTTGAATCGGTGGGTAGGGGGGAAAGTCATATAGAAACTTCCCCTTCCAAGAAATGCTGAAAGTGTCTACTCTCAAAGTTAGAGGGGAGTAGGTCTTGGTGTAGAAGGTCTGCAGTTGTCTGTTCGGGGGAGGGGGGGAGCAAACAGGCCTATTTGAGGAGTGCTCCAACGGTGGGACTATATCCAGCAAGACTGTCTTGTCCAGCATCCATTCGTGCTGTGGAGAGGATGTCCTGCTCAGATCATCTGCCTGTTTGTTGTCCTATTGGGGACATAGGATGCCTACAGGGAAAAGTTGTGGCGAAAGGCTAGATCCCATATCTGTAATGTTAGTCTGCACAGGAGGTATGCTGTTGTCCCACTCTGTTTGTTGAAATACCATATAAGTGTGGTGTTGTCTGTAACTATTAGAAGAACTCCTGGTAGAAGCAGGGTCAGAGCCAGGAGGACTGCTGTCATCTCTCTGACATTTATGTGTTTGGCCTTTAATGAAGAGTGCCCATGTTGCTTGAACCCTGTTAGATGCCAAGGTGGCTCTCCATCCTGAGTCCGATGCATCTGTATGCATTACCTGGGTTGGAAGGGTGGGCTGGAGGAGAAGGCCCGGATTGACCTGGACTTGTTGAATCCACCAGCAGACCTCCGCCTTTAGGCAGGGTAGGAGTGTGATTTCTTGTTGTAGAGGATGCTGGTGTTGGGACAACATTTTTTTTAGATACTACTGTAGCTTTTACATATGCATTCTGGCTAGTGGAAGCATAGGGATGGTGGCTGCCATTAGGCCCAGGGTCCTTAGGAATTGCCTTCCAGTGATTACCTGGGTCTGCAGCAGGTCTTAGAAATGGGAGGTCAGGCAGCTAACCTTGTCTTGGGGTATAAAAGCTTTCATTATGTCTGTCCTGATTCTGCAGCCCAGAAATATCTTGTCTTGTTCTGGGGTCAGGGAAGACATTGGGAGGTTGAGGGTAAACCCCAGACTTTGTAGAAAGGACATGGTGTAAGCAAATGGGCTGAAAGGGTTTTTTTTCAGTCTGCCAGGATCAGGATGTCATCTAGGTAGGGATAAATATGAATTCCCTGTGTTCTGCAATAGGCAATGTCAGGGGCCAGGCATTTTGTCAATGCTCTTGGGGCAGTGGACAGACCAAAGGGCAACGCAGTAAATTGGAAATGAGAGGAGAGTCCAGAGAAATGTAAACATTTTCCGTGGGAGGGTTGTATGGGTATGTACAAGTAGGCTTCTCTTAGGTCCAATGTGACCATGAAGGCCTTGGTAGGAATGAGAGGAAGGAGGCTTGGGAGCAACGGCATTCTGAAGGTGGGCACCTTTAAGAACAGATTTAAGAAGGAAACATCTACAATAGGTCTCCATGGTCTGTCCTTTTTGGGGACCAGGAACAGTCAAGAATAGAAGCCTTTTCCCTCCTGTCCTGAGGGGACAGTTTCTATGGTACCCAAGTTCAGAAGGTCTGTCAGGACTTGTGGTAAAATATGTCTTTGATTTCTGGGGGGGGGGGGTGCCTCTTAGGGGTGGCCTTTCTTTCCAGGAAAGAAAGTATCATTTTTGGATCATGGCCAACATCCATCTGTCTGTGATGACAGTTTTCCAAAAGGGGAGGCAGTGAGACGGACAGGCAGAGAGGGGTAGGGGCAAGGCAGTCACGCATTGTTGAGGCCTCCTCTATCTTGAAAGGGCTGCTGGCCTGGAAGGTTTGCCTTATGGTATCTCTTCTAGGTCTGGAAGAGGTAGTGCCAGCAGGGGTTGGGTTACGCCTGACAAATGTGGTCTTGGCAGGGTAGTTCCTGTAGTATTTGGGGATGGGGGACACCAACAAATGTTTGATGTCTTGTAATTTCTTACTCTTTTCTTGCAGGTTTTTGAATAGATCTGCAGACTATTTACCAAGAGGAAGTTGGGGTCCAGGGGGGCATCCAAGATCTTATACTTAAAGTCCTCTGTAAGTGTGAAGTCTAAGCCAGGAATATCTCCTGAGAACAGAGGCGAATACTGCAGAGCGAGCAGAAGCTTCTGCAGCATCATAGCTGCATCTGACTGAGTGTCTGGCTACTTGGGCCGCCAGAGAAATTTAGAAGAGATGTCAGCTTTTGTGGGGCAGTCAGGAGTATGGGCAGGCAGGGTGGCAAGCTTGACAGACCATGTACAAAGCATATTTGGTCATTCGAGTCTGATAGTTGATAGCCCTAAAAGCCAATGTGGAAGAGGTATAGACCTCATTACCAATCCTATCCAGAGATTTGCTGTCTTTATCAGTGGGTAAGAGTGAGGCAGATGGAATGAGTCTGGGCTGTTTATCCGGATAGGTGGCAATCACAGCTGGGTCTGCCGGGGGGGGGGGTTGACTATGAATTTTTGGTCATCAGGCTTGTAGAAGCAGTCTGGTTATTTAGGGGCAGGTGGCTGAGAATCTATTGTCTTTGACGCAGAGGCAAAAGCATCCAAGTATGCAGGAATGACAGGTGAGATCGCAGAAGGTGAGTGGGATTCTACCGGTAAAAGTTCAAAGTACCTCTTCTGAGTTTCAGACATTTGAGAGGTGTCCCATTTGAAATGTTCTTTCATTTTGGTGATCGTTTCACCAAATGTAACATCCTCTGGAGGAGAGCCTCCCTCAATAGATTCTTCACCTGGGGAGTAGTACTCTTGAGGTGAAGCAATTTGGGAGGTGTAAGAAATGGATTCCTAAGAGGAGGAGTAATAGGTGTCTGCCAGTCAGGTAGGCCTTCTTTGGTCATGGTCGAATGTTTAGTTTTTTGTTTCTTTTTGGATGGTGTGGACATAGGCGTAGGCTGGGAGTTGGATGATGGTCTAACAGTAGTAGCGTCCACAAGAGGGATCCCAATTGGAAACTCAGCTAAGTCTGGTTCCCCCTCGACCTCTATGGTAGTCGGGGTCTGGGCTGGCTCTGGGGACGTGCTGGTCATCGGCTGCGAAATGGCTTCTGTGAAAGTAGATGGGTCCTCCAAGCATCCCTCAACTCCTAATTTGGAAAACAGCAGGACGGCCGGTAGTGGAGCAGCAGAGGGCCTAAGAAACTTTGCCTTCTTACACGGAGGTTCTGTCAAGTCCTCAGAGGCTAGATCTATCCTAAGGGCTAATCGTTTAAGCAGATGACTCTCCAAGTAAAGATTAAGAGCAGCCAGGCAGCTGCAAAAGGTCTTGGGTACAAATGATTGGCAAATGGAGCAGCCGTTGTGGTCGTGCTCCCGGCTTAAGCAAAAAAAACGCGGCGGTCGTGCGGGTCTTTATAGGGTATCTGGCGCCCGCATTTGCATTTACCATTTTTGCTGGCATTGGCTATGGCTAGCTACAACAAACCAAGCTTTAGCAAGATAATTAGAAGAAAAAACCCCAACAGGGTACTTAGCTTTTTAGACGTTTAAAGTGAAGCACACGATGTGGTCTGCGGCTGAAAAGTTCTGAGGTCTATGGGTGCAGATGTCACATTTAGGACCCTGGTTTATGGCCCTACATGTGACATCCCATGCAGCTGCAACAGCCAAGCTGAAGCTTTTGTATAGGAGCCGACGTATGGGTCGTCTGAGGTGGAAATTCCCACAACATGAATACTGCAACATAGGAATAGAACAACATCAGAATGCTACGTAGGTAGGTCAACTACAAGCTTTGGTCAGGTCTGCACAATCAGCCAGAAGCATCACAAAAGAAATGGCAATTTGGACAAGGAAGAAGAGAGGGATGGTTGAGATGGATGAAAGAAGACAACATGGATCTAGTGTCAAGTTAAGTACTTAACTTTCATATCCAATATCTTTCTATCCATCTCAACCTGTAGGATACAGTCCCCAGCCAGTAAAATCAAATATAGCATCAGGAGAGAACATTCCACAAAATGGTGGAGCCAGAGGCAGACCTGGATCTGGACTGAATATCCAATTTATAATGGTTTACAAAAGTATGATTACACCACCAAGCCACAGCTGCACAAATTTCAACACTGGAAGCCTGGGCAAATAAAATCGTAAAAGTGGCAACTGCCCCATATTGAATGAGCCCTTGGGTATACCAGGCAAAGAAATTCCATTTAGAAAAGTACACAAAGGAAATACAATTGGAGAGACATCTATATAGTCACTTTACCAAACAGTTTTTTAGAACAGGAAACAAAAAGATGAGTAGATTTACCTGAAGGTTTTAATTCTGTCCAAATAAAATTTCAGCTGACTATGAACATCCAAACAGTGGAGTAAGTATTCTACCATGTTGCCAACGTTGGGGAAGAAAACAGGTAAATGAATAATCTGATTCAGGTTAGATGCAGACACAACTTCAGGGAGGAAGGAAAGAAGGATCAGTACACAGGGAAACCTGCCCTTTGAAACAACAGGCAAGGAGGAACACAAGATAAGGCTTGAAGTTCTGACAGTCTTCTGGTAGAGAATAGTCACCAAAAACAAGGTCTTGCAAGAAAGCAACTTCAAAACTACTGACACAGCTAGCTCAAAAGGGGGCCTGCAAAAAAAGACTCAAATCCCAAGGTGGGACTGGATCTCTCACTGGTGTTCTAAGGAAGGAAGGAAGGAAGGTGTCTTTCAGAAAGGCCTTTGGCAGTCTGAGAGAACTGAAAGGGGCATTTCTCTAGCCCACATGAAAATAAATATAGCAGCTAGTTGTACTTAAAAGGCAGAATTAACTGAGATCAGAATGAAACAAATCCAACAGAGAACTGAAGAGTGTCCAAGGGGGCGGAAAAAGGATCCAGACCTTTGGAAGAGGTTCAAATGGAAAACTGTTTCCATTTGGTAGTGTAAACTTTCTGGGTGGTAAGCTTTTCGGGAGGATGAATGGGGAGCCAAATATTCAAGTAAGTAAACACAAAAAAATATTCCTCCAAACAAAAGCAAATACACCAAAAAGGCTTTTAAGCATAGTAAAGGAAAGAAGAGGTATAGTAAGAGAAAATACAGGGGGTTGGAGGGAGGGTAACCAGGACTGCAACAGTGAATACACTCAAACATCTACATTTATGGTAAGTGTACACAACAGTACTATGTTCTTCGTGTTTTACTGTTGCAGTCATTACATTTGGGTAGATTCCCAAAGCTATGGTTGGGAGGATGGATTATACAACATTAGGACCAGCTATAAGGCCCTGTAGGACAGCAGAGGCAAAGCCAGCTCTGGATTTAGAGAAGAAAGGTAAATGGTAATGTTTGGTGAACGTATGAACTGAGCTCCAGGTAGCAGCTTCTAGAATGTCTCTAGTAGGAACACCTCTGAGAAAGGCTGTAGATGTAGATGCAGCCCTGGTGGGATGAGATCTGATCTCCTGGGGGATAGTTTACCATGGTGCATATAGCAAAAATGAATACAATGGGTTATCCATTTGGAAATAGTCTGCTTTGAAATAGTCTTTCCCTCTGCTCCTGCAGCAAATGCCACCAGTAGTTGTTCAGATTTTCTTTGAGATTTTGTCCCATTTAAGTAAAATCTAAGTTGTCTGTGTACATCCAGTGAATGCAGAATCCGTTCCCCCTTGTTCTGTGGATTGGGAAAGAAAGTTGGCAAATGAATGGTCTGATTAAGAGCCACACTGGATACCACCTTAGGCATGAAGGATGGATTGGTCCTGAGAGACACCCTGTCCGCATGAAAAATAATGAAAGGCTCCACTGTCCTAAGAGCCTGTAATTCGGAAATCCTTCTAGCTGAAGTGACTGCTAAAAGGAAAGCTGTTTTCCAGGAGAGAAATTTTAAGTCTGCAGTAGCAGCAGGCTCGAAAGGAGGGAGAGTGAGTTTTTCCAAAACAAAATTGAGGTCCCAGGCATGGGTTGGAGCTCTCCTGGGTGGTTTTAAGTTTTTGGCACCTCTGAGATGCTGCTTTAGCAGAGGATAAGAGAAGAGGGGAGGTTCTGTGTTGCAATGAGCTGAAATGGCTGAGGCATGGATTTTTATGGAAGAAAAGGACAGGCCCTTGTGAAGCATCTCAGTTAAATATTGTAAACTCTGAGGAATATTGGGCACTGTTGTGCTTATCCCTCGTGACTGATTCCAGCCACAGAATCTTTTCCATTCGTCAGTATAAGATTTTCTAGTACTAGGCCTTCTTGCCTCCAAAATGACATCTATCACAGGTTTGCTGAGGGATGCCAAGGGCGAATTTAGGTGATTAGCCATGCTGCAGGATTCAAAGTTTGGAGCTGAGTGTGCAGAATTTGGTTGTTCTGCTGAGACAGTAAATAAGGTGCCTGAAGCAGGTGCCACGCTGGAAGGTGTGATACATTGCACAAAAGTGGGTACCAGTGTTGGCGAGGCCAGTCTGGAGCAATCTAAATAATTTTTGGTTTGTCCTGTTTGACTTTTAGTAGCACTTTGGAGAGCAGAGGCAGAGTGGGAAAGGCATAGTCTGATAGAACATCCACTTTCCAGGCTTTTTTGTGATGTCTTGTGCAAAACTTGTCCAACTGATAGTTCTGGGGTGAGGCAAAAAGATCTATGTCTGGACTCCCCCATTTGCGTGCCAACATGTTGAAAATTCGTGGTTCCAGTTTCCATTCGTGTGGGTCCATGAGATTTCTGCTTAGTCCGTCTACCAGAGTATTCAGCTTTCCTGGCAGGAATTGAGTTAGTAGTTGAATTTGATAGGTCAAGGCAGTGTTCCACAATGCAATAGCTAGTCTGCAAAGGGGGTAAGGAGTGTGTACCCCCCTGCTTGTTTATGTACCATAACTGTGGTGTTGCCTGTCTTTATCAGTAAATGTCCTGGATGTAGGTAGTCTTTGAAGGCTGTCAGTGCATTCTGTACAGCTACCACCTCTTTTTCATTGATATGAAGGTGCAATTTGATTTGGGCTCAATTTGCCCTGAATGCACTTCCCTGCCAGATGAGCCCCCCAGGCACAGTCTGATGCGTCTGTAGTTAGGGTTTGGGCAGCAGGGGGTGGAGTGAATGGCAGTCCCTTGTTTTGGTGGCAGGCCTCTGCCCAACATAGGAACTCTAGTTGCAGGCAGGGAATGATAGGAATCATTGTTTCCAGGCTGTGACAATGTTGACTCCATAAACTCTAAGTATCACTGAAATTTCCTCATATGCAGTCTTGCATATGGAATTAGAAGAATGCAGGACGCCATGAACCCCAAAGGCTTGCAGAATTTGTCTTGCAGATAGCAGGGTTTTTGTGGTCACCTGTTTGAAGTAATACACCAAATGAACTTGCTTTTCTGGCATAAGGTAAGCTATCTGGGCAGTTGTATTCAAGCTTGCACCCAGGAATGTAATTTTTTGAGAGGGTTCCCAGTTGTGATTTATTTTCATTATGGTGTACCCCAGACAAGTTAAAACCTTTTTTTACAAATGCCAGATATTTTTGAAGAAAGTCTGTGTTTTCTGCCTGAATTAGACAATCGTCCAGGTATGGATATATTTGAATATTTCTTTGCCTGCAAAATGCAATTACTGGAGCCAGGCACTTTGTAAAGACCCTGGGCGCAGTAGATAAGCCAAAGGGCAGTGCAGAGAACTAGTAATGCAAATAGCCTGCTTTGAAGCAGACGTATCTTCTGCAAGATTCCGTGATTGGGATATGCAGGTAAGCCACTTTTAAGTCTAGAGTTACCAACCAGGCATCTTTGCCTGGCATAGAAAGTAACTGTTGAAGAGTCAGCATCTTGAATTTTGGAATGTCCAGAAATGTGTTTAGAGTAGATAAGTCCAGAATTGGACACCGCGATTTGTCTTTTTTAGGTACAAGGAAAAGTCTTGAATAGAAACCTTGTCCCTTTTCCTCTTCTGGCACTGGCTGAATAGCCCCCATGCTCATGAGGGAAAGTACTTGTTTCTGGGCCTCTGCCCACTGATTTGGGGGCAGGTTTGGCCATCTGTTTGGGATTGGCGACATGTGGAAATGAAATCTGTATCCCTGGGATACTATATTTAAAACCCATTTGTCCTGGGTTATAAGTTGCCAGTTTCTTACATGAAGTGCCAATTTTTCCCCCAAAGGAGCGGCTGAAAGGTAAGTGCTTGGTAAGTGTAGAGGAAAAGTCATTGAGACTGCTTACCATAGGGAGGTGCCTTGTTGTTTCCAGATTTGGAAGAGGAGGCACCCCATTGTTTTGTACTAAAAGTCGCTTGTGACTGAAATCTGGAGCCTTTGGAATGTCTGGGTTTGACTTGAGTGGCTCTCGAAGGAACTGGAAAGGACCAGTTCTTAGTAGGCCAGTGTCTACTAAATCTTGTAGGTTGCACTTGTAAGAAATCTTTCACAGTTTGCATAGATTTAGATTTATCTTCCATCTTTTTTAAAACTTCCTCAGCCTTATTACCAAAGAGATGGTCCTGTTGTAAAGGAGCATCCAACAATTTTGCATTAACATGATCAGGCAGAGTTTGCTCTTTGAGCCAAGCATGCCTTCTTAGCACAGAGCCAGATACAGCAGCCCTGCAAGAGGCCTCCAAAGAATCAAAACCACATTGCAAAGTATGTTTTCCAACTTGTTCAGCTGAATGCAATAAATCCTGTAAATCTTTATTTTCCACACAGTCAGAAATTAACATCATTTTCTGTTTAAGCAGTCCCATGATATGCTGCTGGTATTTAAGCATATGAAATTGACAGTTTGAAGCCCTGATTGCCAAGGTTGCAGAAGTGTAAACCTTCTTACCCAATCTATCCAGCGCCCTGGAATCTCTATCAGAAGGGGTAGGATTTTTAGCAGTAGAGGTTAATGCCCTTGGGACCCTGAGAAATGGTTTCAGGATCTGCAATTGGATTTTTGAAAAGGAATCTGTGGGAGTCAGGAACCCTGTAGTATCTGTCTGGCTTACAAGGAGCTGGAGGCAGAGAATCAGGAGCCATACTAGATTCTGTAAAAACATCATCAACAATATCTAGGACAGGAGGTATAGCCAAAGGCCTATGTTGAAGAAGAAGAAGAAAATCCCCAAGTCTCTCTTTTGATTCAGAGAAATCCTGACCTTCCCAGTGGAAATGTTCCCATAAGGTATGTAAAGTTTCACCAAAAGAAAAATCCTCAGGGGCATAAGCAGAAGGAATGGAATCTTCTGCATCAGAGTCCTCATAAGTAGGTATAGACAAATCCTGTTCATTAGAAGAGTCAGAAGAAAGAGAAGCCTATTCTGAAGATTCAGAACCAATGTCTTGCCTAGGCCTCTTAGAAGGGGGGGGGGGGGTTGGCTACCCCTGATCAGAGTAATTAAATCTTCAGCCATTTTGATCATTTGTTTTTTAGGCATAGGGTCCTGCACAAGTGTCCCAGGCATCGTTTTTTTAGACATAGATTTAGATTTTGTCCTTAATTCTGAAGATGGCATCGGTCTAATATACAAATCTGTAGGCCTGAAAACGCCCTCAGAAGCCGGTGCCTGCACAGCAGCTCCGGACCCATCTAAGGTAGAGACATCCGTGGTTTCCATAATTGAAGCATCTTGCGGCATACCGGACTCTGAATGGGTCTCAGTAGAGGTCTGCGAATCAGAATTAGCGGGTATCAGGGGCTACGAAAGCACCTCACTGAGTACTGGTGAACTGGCGACTGGCTTAGGAGAAGCGTTGTCAGTTTTGGACCTCGACGGCCTGTCTGTCTTTTTCTTTGCATTTTTTAGGTATCCCGGTAGTTGGATTGCTAACAAATGACATTTCTGGATAATTAAAACGTGAGCCAAAATATTTAGAAGCAAAAATATACCGACGTTTAATATTAAATTTAGCACAAAACTGACAGCAAGGCACGTTGTGATCAGGGCCTAGGCAAGGAATACAGGACAAATGAAAATCCTTATGAGGTATTTGCTTCCCACAAGTAATGCAATGATTAACTTTTACTGACATCAGTAAGGAGCAAGAAAAAGTTTCCCCAACGGGGTACTTAGCTTTTTAGTTGAAGACTTCAGTTCTGAAACTCGAAAACGAAAATTTCAGGAGTTGGCCGCCCGGCACTTGCAAACTGCTTCTGCTTTGGGCACAGTGCAGCAAGAAAGACTGATGTAATGGCGTCGGCTGCATGTTTTATACCCCTGATGACCTGACGTCATGGAAGAAGGGACAGCAACTGACGCAGGACCCAAGACTTTGTTAATCAGGCCGACTGAGGGCAACCTGCCAGCAGATTACCCAAATGTAATGACTGCAACATTAAAACACAAAGAACACCAGCAAATCTGTTGAGGCCAAAACAGGGGGGGGGGCTATGTGAGTCATTCTGATCCTGCACATTTTCTTTTCAGTAAAAATGTCATTATTAGAATAATCAGAGGTAACCCCAAGAGCATAGTTGAACAAGAGTGCCCCAAGGTTTCTGACCCAGTGGGGGGATGAGGAGAAAGATGATACTACATTTAGTGTTGGTCAGGGATGCTAACAGGTCACAGTAAGGCTCCTCCCACTGACAGAAACTTGTCCATGCTATTAGTAGCCTTAGGGACTACTTGTGTGGTATTAGAATGTGCATCTGCTGAGTTTACACTCCAATGATTTTCCATGAACAGGGATGTGCATTACTATCAGAAGTCTATGAGAGTTGACTACCCATTATTACAGCCTCAAGGTTTCTCAAGACAGGAGATGGTACCTGGTCAATACGCCAGATGCTCCTGTTGATATACCACACTAATGATACACACTCAGCATACTTAGACTGCATTGTGGAAAATGTTGGCTCTGAAAAGGCTGCAACACAAGGAGGGCTGGCCTAATCCCCCAGAATGTTTATATGCAAGGAGGACTTCTGCTGAGTTCTTTTGACAGTTTTGCATAGATAATGCACATCCCTCAAAACAAAGACAAATGTGGTGACTGGGGGGTGTTGAAAAAAGACATCCTTTGGAGAGATTTGGTAAATGCAGCCACCAATAAAAGTGTTTGGGACATATTGTGAAAAGTCTAGTGACCTGTTCCCTGGGATTTAGTATGTGACAACAAGGTACATGCAAGGTCCACTGCAGGACTCTCACATGAAACCTTGCAATGGTACCAAAGGAATAGTTATTGCCATAAGCCCAAATACTTTTGGTATTAAGACAGCGGATAGTATGGCATGTTGCAGGAGTAATCTTACTGTTGAGTGAATGGATACTATTCTGTCTGTGAGAAGTTGAGCCAGCTTGCACACTGTATTCAAATGATGGCTAATAAATACCTCAGCTTGCAGCAGCACTAACTTGAACTCTGCAGTGCTTGCTAATATCCTCAAGAACAGAAAAAGCTTTATAGTAATCTCTTGCACAAGTGAAGGACTCCTTTGTGATATAGACCAGGAATGAGTCATCTAACTATGGGAAAACTTTGCTTCAGCAGGCTCCTATGATCACTGGCATACATTTGGTGAACACCCAGGAGATGTGGTAAGACCATATGGGAAAGATATGAAAATGGTGAGCACTTGCTCACACTCAGAAATCCAGTTACTCTCTGGATGTCTTGGCTATGTTTATATGTCCTGAAGTCCAAAGAAAACATCTAATCTCTCTCTTGAAGACATTGGATGACTACACGGTAGTCATTCAGAGCTTCTTTTTCCTCACATGAAGATTTTTGCTGCTCAGAAAGGGAATCAGCCTGAAGTACTCCATCTTTCAGAGGACTAAAAAAAAATGAATTAAACCCTGCATTTAATTTTTAGATGGCCCTTTTTGTGAGGAGGTTTCCCCCTCCTGGCAGGGTAAGACGTCGATGAGGAAAGGAAGTTGGCTGGGAGCAATTATAAAAGAGATTGTATAACCTCTGGAAATTAGCTCCCTGATTTCTCCCTCATGCGTGATGACCAGACAATCTATTAGATGGGCGTATATCAGATCCATGACTGCATCTGCAGATGGACAATCAGGCAATTCCTCATGGGTGCTGTGACTGATTCCTAGGTGGGAATAGGGTGATGGCTACAGACACAATAGTTATGTACTTATAACACTGCATCCTGAATATCCATGTGAATTCCCTTCAACACATGGGACTGACAGCCACCAGCCAGCCCTGATCAGCATTAAGACTTCTTTCTCAAAGATCAAACTACTCTCCTGGCTCATACAATACACCGATCCTCCCTCAGTACTCCAGAGTGAGTTTGTCCTAGACATCCAAACGTCAATAAGCCTTAATGCGAAAGACCCAGAATACCATGGACTAGGAGGAGGCAAGAACTGACAGGTCTCAATCTACAGGGCATGTCAAGAGATTAATACTGACAATTTTGAGAGTGGAAGGAGGGTGTTGAAGTGGACAACATGGAAAATCAAGACCAAACATTATGGTAAGTACATAACTACTGTATCATGGATTATCCAGTTCACTCACTTCGACTCACAGGACAAAGTCCTCACCTAACATCTTGAGTGGCATCACAACAGAATACTATTGAGTACTGTGGCCTAGATGGAAGACCTTGACGTAGTGATCGCATTCTGCTTATAGTGCCTTGTGAAAGTAGGCAGTCAAGGCCATGTTGCTGTAGCACAAATGCCATCTACAGATGAGCTTCTGAAAATAACAAACATGGTCATGGATCAGTTGGAATGCGTCTTAGGTTTGACAGGAAGAGTTTGACTGGAAGAATCACATACAATGGATATACAGTCCAAACAGTGATCTGACAAGGTTACTTTGGACACCGTCTGTCACACCTTTGCAAGTACAAATAATACAACTAGTTTGTCATATTTTTTGTTTTGTTTGCTGCACATAAAATCTTAATTGCTATGCACATCTCATCTAAACAAACAAGAGGGTACTCTCCTTTACTGGAATATTACAGAAAAAACAAAAAAAAAGGTGGAAAAGCCCGACTGATATTTCCGTCTGAAACAATTTTAGGCATAAAGGAAGGATTAATTCTCAAGAGTGACCTTACCTCTGTCAAAGATCAAGTGGGGTGAAAGGAAAGTGTTTTGACACTTGAGCTCTATCAGCTGATATTACAGCCACTGGGAAGAGTTTTCCAGATGAGTTATTTCAAATCAGACAAACTGGCTGATTAAAACATGGGGGGGGGGGGGGGTTTAGCTTCTCCAAAACTCAGTTGAGATCAAAGGTTGAACACCACTGTGTCGCTAACGCCTCAGTGTCTTGGGAAATCCACACTCCAAACCAACAAAGCACTCCGACCACTTCAAGCACAAAGCGAATGAATAAACGACCAAAAAAACACTTGAAATAGTTAATACTTTATCTAAAAAATAATAAAATTACAAACTCCACTGTTAGAATGACTCCACAGTTAAGTGCTTTCACTTGTAAAAACACAAGCTTCCTCAGAACACTCTAACTGACAAATTCAGATGTTAAATTAACTTTTTGGCGCCAACAACTTTTGAATCTCTAGCATATTTAAAGACATACATACCCATAATCTAACCAACTGTCCATCCTCATCTTACATACAATATATGATATATATAAAATAAACACAATTGAATGTGATATCACATAAATCTAATAAGGCTGAAAATACTGTTGATAACTAAAAAATTACTAGTAAAAGCTAAAAAATTACTACCAAATTCCTAGAAAATGTATAGTCAGAGTCAAATAAAAATACATGAAATATGTATATATTCACAAAAATTATTTACATACACATAATATCTGTCCTATTTATACAATACTGTTAAACCATGCTCGATATCATATATACCGAGTCCAATAATCAATTCAAAGACAACAAAGGTTTAATTGATATAGTGTCATTTAGACCTGGAAACACAGAGGCGTCTGCATATATTTGTCACCTTAATTCTTTATATAAAAGCATACCATTTGAGTCTCCCCCTCTCGGGTCCACTTTCAGTATATCAATAATCCCAAATTTAAAATAATGACCATCACCAAACTCTTTGATATGCCTATATAGTGCATTTTTTTTCATCCTTTCTTTTAATACTATATAGGTGGGAATATATGCGTCTGTTAAACTTCCGCTGTGTCTTGCCTATGTAGAATCCTGAACAAGTTTGACAAATGGCAAGATATATAACCACAAATGTCCAAACCCAAACAGTGCAAAGTCCACTAATATAAACGAAAAGAACACTGTCGATGCCAGGAAAATGCTGTTTTAGAATCTTTTAATTCCACAAATTATAAAAACAGATTGAGCGCTTTCATCCCCTCCTGGGGATTTCATCAGAATCTACCATTTTAAATTATTGTCCCCTTTAAATACCCTACTAATGTCTGATGTCATACTTTAATTAATCCAAAAACTTTTCATTTAAAAAGATAGCAATCAAATACATTTCTTTTGTTTACCAAGCAAATAAAATTTCATATTAATTTATATTTAAAATGCTTCTGTAATATTCTCAATATTAATACATAAAAAGGACTTTTTATTGTCTAATAAAATATTTAAAATTAATCATGCAATGACTTTATACAGAATTTACATGTATTGTTCAGCTCTTTTGTTCAACACAGGCTTAATAGATATAATTTCATTCAATCCTGGAGGTATATTAGCTTGTAATCTAACCTGCCATCTGGTCTCTCTTTCTTCTATATAGTTTTTATAATTCCCTCCTCTTGGATTTCTTAACACTTTCTCTAAAATGCAAAACAAATTCTTTACAGTTTACTGACACTTGAATGGGCCTAAAAAGGGCGTTATTGTTATTCTGAGTATTAATTTGATAGCCATGTTCGTACATCCTGTCCCTCAATCACCTTTCTGTTTTCCCCACATAAAAACTTGGACAGGATGTACACATGGCTAAATATACTATGCCCTTTGTTTGGCAGTTCCCCTTTTCTGGTCTAATGACTGATTTTAAAACATTTTTTAATTTAATACACTTATCTTGACAAATAAACACACATTGAGAGCATGTCCCACATCTATTAGTTCCTGTCTTATCAACAGTTTTAATGTTCTCATTCTCAAAATTCTTTTTTAAGTTCAATCCCACCTTATACACAAAATTGGGGGTCTCTCCCCCTATGTCCCATAATTTTGGGTTGTTTTTGAGTATAGCCCAGTTCTTCTCTATAATTTTCTGGATTTCTTTGGCTTTATATCCATATGGGATTATCATTGCTCTTTCATATTTCTTATTGCTGTTGTATTTTGCTTCTTTACTTCCCATCTCCTGTATACCACCATTATTTCCCAACAAGGGTTTGTATTTATTCCCCCACTCTCTCAACATATTCCAGTGTATCATTTACCATTTTCTCTGGGTACCCTCTTTCAAGAAACATTTTTGCTACGAAAGTCAATTCTTGATGTAAGTCTTCATACCTCGATATCATTCTCGCTACTCTTATTAACTGCCCTTTCACTATACTATTTTTTTGTGTCAATGGGTGATTACTAGAGTATTCCAAGTATGAATTACTAAAAGTAGGCTTTCGGTATATTTTTTATATAAACTTCAAATTTTTTATTTCTATATTGGTATCCAAAAAATTAGTCATTTTTGTATCGTACATATGTGTGAATTTAAGGAAGGTTGTACTATTATTTAAATATTCCATGAATCCTGCTATTTCATATTCTGGTCCTTCCCATACTATATCATCTAAAAACCTCATGTATTTTTTAATGTATTTCATAAAAATACTTTTAAAAATGTAATGCTGTTCCCAATACAGTAGTACCATGTTGGCAAAAATGGGAGCACACGAGGCTCCCATTGCTACCCCCTTGTGCTGTCTATAATACTCCCCATCAAATAGTATAAAATTATTTTCCAATACTATTTCCATGAACTCTAATATCAAGTTCCTTCTATCGTGGGGTAATTTGGTATTCATATTCATGGCCTCTTCAAAAAATTGTAACCCTTCTATTTTTGGTATCGATGTATATAGATTTATAACATCAACTGAAAGAAAGGAAGTATCTCCAGTAACCAAGGTGTCCTGCATACGCCCTAAAAAATCTCAAGAATCTCTTAATATATGTTCATGATTATATAACATATTTTTCAACCATCCATCAATTACAACCCCAAAAGGGTATGTCTTAGATCCCCTCCCATCCACTATTGGTCTAAATGTTAAGTTCTCCAAGCCCTTGTGGATCTTGGGTATACCAAATATATTAGCCGTTCTAGGATTTACTACTTTTAAAAAATTATACGTCTCTACAGGAATTCTCTCCTCTATTAAGGAATCTTCTAAGTAGTAATCAATTTTTCTATAGCTAATATTTAACTCATTAAGTGAGGATCGTTGATATGTTTGAACATCTGAAAGCATTTCGAACATAGTTTGTGAATATTCTAGGGCGTCAAAGAACACCATCCCTCCACCTTTGTCTGGTTTCATTATTCTTATACTCCCATCTTCTTTCAAATTTCTTAACATTTCTTTTTCATTAATAGTTAAGTTGCCATGATATTGTTTCCCTTCTTTAGCCTTCAGTTCATAAATTTCATTAGTAATAGCTTTTTCCAAACAACTTAAGGTGGGATCTAAAGGTGGATTTATATGTACTTTTTCTTTTAAATTCATTCTTCATTACATTTTTGCCTTCTTTGATTGAATCTTCACATATGTATCCTAAATTAATTTTCCGTAGAAATAATTTTAACTCAATAATAGTTTCTAAGTAATCCATGTTTCTTGTTGGTACAAATTTCAAGCCTTTCATACACAACTGAAAATGTTCTTTCTTTATATCAATTCCAGCAAAGTTGTATATATGGTACCCTTTATATGTATATATCAAACCCTTTGTTGTTATTTTTTCCAACATCTCTACCTGTTGTATTTGCCCCCCTTCCTCCACACGTGGACTCGGGCTTCTTTCTTCTATCCTTACATTCCACTCTTGGGGGTATAAAAAAGCTGACCTATCCTTTTCATTATATTGTCTGTTCATTTGTTCAAAATTCTTCCTACTTTGATTATTTTGATTATTTTTATTGTTGAACATATGTTTCACTACAGTGTCAGTTTTATATACATACACTTTATTATGTTTGTATTCAGCTAAATCCCTCTGCATTTTCTTACATTTGTTTTCAAAAAGCCTGTTACATTTAAAATCCACATTGTCTATTTTTTTATAATAATTAGCTTTATATTCTGAAAATAGTAAATCTGTTTTAATCTTGTTGTCCAAGCTAATATACCTCCAGGATTGAATGAAATTATATCTATTAAGCCTGTGTTGAACAAAAGAGCTGAACAATACATGTAAATTCTGTACAAAGTCATTGCATGATTAATTTTAAATATTTTATTAGACAATAAAAAGTCCTTGTTTATGTATTAATATTGAGAATATTACAGAAGCATTTTAAATATAAATTAGTATGAAATTTTATTTGCTTGGTAAACAAAAGAAATGTATTTGATTGCTATCTTTTTAAATGAAAAGTTTTTGGATTAATTAAAGTATGACATCAGAGATTAGTAGGGTATTTAAAATGGTAGATTCTGATGAAATCCCCAGGAGGGGATGAAAGCGCTCAATCTGTTTTTATAATTTGTGGAATTAAAAGATTCTAAAACAGCATTTTCCTGGCATCGACAGTGTTCTTTTCGTTTATATAAGATATATAACCATTTTGGTTTGACAATTCCCTCCACAAAATCTAATATTAGTATGATTGTAATTATCCAACACCACACTATCTCCCTGTATTATAGTGTGGCATTGGTTGCATGCTCCACATTTACTTGTATTATTGTATGTAATAACCTTATGACCATGCCCTCTCTCTAAAATTAGCTTGATGTTAATGCCTATTTTATTTACAAATTTGGGGCTATGTCCTAAAACCAAGGCAACTTCCTGATCTGCTGTAATAATACACCAATTATCGATCAGGATTTTCTTTACCTTGCCTGTGTAAGTTCCAAATTCTAAAATGCATGTCCTATCAAACTGTCTGTCATCTCTTGTTGGCTGGCAGCTTTGTACTCCTAGCACTCTGACGTCAGGGAGCATGACTGAACAGCCGACGCCGGACCCAGACTTTGGGTTTCTGGCCGACCGAGGGCTGCCTGCCGGCAGGAAGAACCCTACAGTGATGACTGCAACAGTGAAACATGATGAACATTTTCTTATACAAATTCTTAAGGTCTTTTTGGTTCCTACAGAAGGACTTTCGCAAGGTCAAAAATTTGATTCTCATGTTAAGACAGCTCCTTGCCTTTGAGCTCACTCTTAACCAGTTTCTCTTTCACATTTGATCTAAACCAGTAGGGCTCCTTAAAAGGCCTTGAAGGAACTGTAAAATCAAAGCCTAAACCAGGCATAGTCTTACACTGCGATCCATGACTCAGCTACACTGGCTGCTCGAAGAGCTACACTGTGAAGGAGCCACATGGAGAGGGAGACAGGATTCAGCACAGCTGCTACCTTTGCCTCAATTTGTCTGCAAGTATCAGGGTAGGCAGTCTTTCAGCAACTCCACTGTTTATGCAGACAAGTTTCACTGAAAGCAATTTATATGCATCAGGTTAAGCGTGAGCCCTAATGACAGATATGCCAAATGTAAACCTATGCTTCTCCATATAATCCAATACTCTCAAGTCTCTCTCAGGTAGATGGACCGCCAAATTCTCATCATAGGGGTATAACACAGTAATACAAACAGAAGCTATAAGAAATGATAGTTTGGATGAATGTGAAGATAGTTTTTATTCGTGTTATTCAGACCCAGGGGATGTTTTTAGATGTAAATGCCTATTGTTATTTGAATACTGATCAAATTGTTTCTAAAAGTTAATTTGTGCCTCCATTTATACATGACGGGATTAAACTTTTTTCTAGGATGTTAAATTATACAGTCGAAAAAGCTTACGATAGAGTTATGAAACTTGAGCATAATATTTGTTACAATTTAATGACATATGTATGGAAGGTCTTGAAGTTATTAACTGAACAGGATAATTTAGTCATTAATCTCTCCAATAAGGGAATTCAAATTATAATTATGAATTACTTGCAATATTAATGTATGTGCTACAATCACCTAGAAGACAGCAATACCTATGAAGTTGCTGGTTTGGATGTCTATGAATCAGCTCTTAAGTTTAATGAATTGTTGCATAAGGGCTACAGACCAAGATATTTTTCAAAAGAGGACATTAAAAAAGAAATTGATAGTACAGGATTGTGAGCTCGGTGTTTTTTATTGTCTCCCAAAAATTCACAAGGATATAACCAACCTTCCAGGAAGGCCAAAATACAAAAAAGACTTGCAGGCTGAAACTAAGAGAGGTCTTTTTCTTCATGAATTTCTTCATCCATGTTTTGAAACTTTCCTCACATATTAAGGATACTGGTGATCTTTTGAACAAGCTTTCTAGTTTAAAGTGGACAGAAGACATGTATTTTATAACAGATGTTAAAAGTTTGTATACAAATATACATCATGAGATAGGTACTGAAGCTTTATATTTCTTTTTAGGTGATACCCCTTTATCAAATTATATTGTGGATTTATTAGACTTTTAACAAAGTTTTTTTTTATGTTTAATGAAGTTATGTATCATCAACTACATGGCACAGCCATAGGGGTATCATTTGTCCCCATGTATGCCAATTTCATAATGCATTTGTTGGAAGGAGAATTTCTTTGACATCAGAACTTTTTTTGGGAATATGTAATTGAATATTACCGACATACTGATGATTTGCTTTTTATACATAAGGGAGGGTTGTGTTATGTTCAAGAGTGTTTTGACTCTCTGCAGAATAATTATTTTGGTCTCTCTTTTGATGGTCTGTAGTGTAGTAACAATATTATGTTTTTGGATGTTAATTTACCTGTGGGTGGATAATTTAGGACAGCTGTCCATAGAAAATTTAAGGATGGTGGGCAATTCCTACATGGGTGGAGTTGTCATGCATCACATTTATAGTCTGCATTTCCATATGGCGAGTTTGTTAGATTAAGAAGATTATGTAATAATGATTCTGATTTTGTACAGGAGGTACTTAGAACATCTTTTATGTTTATTTCTAAAGGTTACAGTAAAAACCTAATAGATGATGCGATCTCTAAAGTGTATACAAGTAACAATATAATAGAGCAAGTGAGTAAATCTTCTTTGGTATTTAAAGAATGAGGGAATAAGCCAAATCATGGGGTGAGGAGGAAGATTTATTTTGATAACATTTTTAATGTTTTTAGTGATGAATTAATTTATTTAATTAAATACTACTGTTTTTTTAGTTGAAATTTAGTTGTTGTGTCTTTCGGCTTTTCTCGGTTAGGGGTCGCCACAACGGAACTCTGGTCCGCTAATGATTGGCAGTAGATTTTTATGTACCGAGTTGCCAGCCCTGACGCATAACCTTCAACGAAGGTACGCCCATTCATGCATGTCTCCACACAGAAGACACTCTAGCTGAGAATAGAACGGGACAACGACTTACTGTGAGGGGACAATGCTTTAGTGATTTAGCAACATTTTTGGATAACTCCCCATGTGTGTCTTACAAGTGTGGTAGGAGTTTAAAAGACTTGTTAGTTTAGAATTTTTTTTGTCCTTCCATCTAGTAAAGTATCTTTGCCCAGTGCTTCTTTAGGTACTTTCAGTTGTGGAAACTGTTGCTGTTGTCAGTATGTAGTGAATTAATTTCCACATATTAATGGCATGTTCAATTGAAAAATAGATTATGACTAATACTGAATGTATTTGTTTATGCTCTGAAATGTCATTGTGGTCTTTTCTATATTGGTGAAAGTAAAAGCAAGTTTAGGTTAAGAGTGCAAGAACATTTAAGATACATTAAACATAATAAGTTGGAGAGTCCTGTTGCATATTTTAATACATTTCATAACTCAGATCCTTCTGGTTTGGAAGCAATTTTTGAAAAAGTGTATTGTACATATATCACAATCACTTTTTTGTACAGAAATTACTTTACAAAGAATCTTTGTTTATTTGAAGTTTAATACTTTGTCCTCTGTAGGTCTGAATAATGAAAGCAATTGGAGAGTTTTAATTTAATTTATTTCACTTTCGTTTACTGTGTAATTATTTGATTGTATAATTGACTTGTAATTTATTTGGTTTATATATTGTGACCGAGGTGTCAGTGTGTTATTAAAGCGTTTTAGTTGTGGTTCTTATGGTCCACGTTTTTATTTTTAGTTTTGTCTCATCATAGGGGTCTCTTACTACCACTGCTACTACAAGAATATGCAAGGAGTCCTTACTTACTCAACTGAAATCAGTCCTTGGGAGACTGAAGAATCTTGTCATGCATCCCAGAAAGCGCTCAGCCACATGAGGTTCTAGTTGCTCTTCAACTAGATCAATCATGCATGCTGGGGGGGGCACCCAAGGCATAAACTGTGACAGTCTGAATGGCCACCCTTAAAATCTCCTCATTAGCTGGAAGGGGGGCTACAGGTAAAGGATCTTCTCAAAAATCTGATGTCTTTTAAAGTAAAATGGGGATCCCATCTATTCACTGTAGTCTGAGTAAGGTGTGACAGCCTCTGCCAGAGAATCAATATGCCTCCTTTTGTGAACTACCAAGATGACGGCACACTGCTTAACATGTTCAGTTGAGCTTTAACAGTGTGAAAATGGAAACTGTGGAAAAAAAGGCAAGTGAAACTGTCAGTTTGGGTCAAATTTAGCCACTCGCTAATAATTAGACCTGTTGTCAGCAAAGTAGAAATTTGAAGAATCTAAGAGAAAATCAGCCAGAAAAGGAGAAGAGAAAAAGTACAGTTGTGTACACCTACCATAAATGTAGATGTTCGAGTGTCTTCACTGTTGCAGTCATGACTGTAGGGTTCTCCCCTGCCGCAGGCAGTCCTCGGTCGGCCAGAATCCCAAAGTCTGGGTCCGGCGTCGGCTGTTCAACCATGCTCCCTGACGTCAGAGCGCCAGGAGTACAAAGCTGACAGCCGACGCCATCTTCTCCAGTTTTTCTTGCCCCAGATGTCAGGAGTCCCAAAATGAGAAAGGTCCCATATCCTTTGCAAATACACCTCAGAAGAATGGTGAAAAAAGGAACCACACAAAAGTAAAAATAAAAGGGGACAGGAGGGAGGGAAACCCAGACTGCAACAGTGAAGACAATCGAACATCTACATTTATGGTAGGTGTACACAACTGTACTATGTTCATCGTGTTTCACTGTTGCAGTCATGACTGTAGGGTAGAATCCCAAAGCAGAATGAAAGGGAGGTGGTCATGAAGTAGAAGGGACGGCTAAAAGGCCCTGCAAGACTGCAGAGGCAAAGCCTGCCCTAGACTTAGAGCAGAGAGGTAGATTGTAGTGCTTAGAAAAAGTATGCACTGAACTCCAAGTCGCAGCTTCCAAAATGTCTTTGGTAGGAACTCCCCTGAGGAAGGCCACAGAAGTGGCAGCAGCTCTGGTGGAATGAGTCCGTATACTCCCTGAGATTTGCTTTCCATGGTGTGAATAACAAAATCTGATTCCATGAGCAATCCATTTAGAAATGGTCTGTTTTGAAATGGCTTTACCTTGGGAACTTGAAGCATAAGAAACAAACAATTGTTCTGATTTTCTGATGTCCTTGGTTCTGTCCAGGTAAAAACTTAGTTGTCTGTGTACATCCAAGGAATGTAAGATCCTTTCCCCTTTATTTTGAGGAGTGGGGAAAAAAGTTGGCAAGTGGAAAGTTTGATTTAAAGCCACTTTGGAAACCACCTTAGGCATGAAGGTAGGATTAGTCCTCAAAGACACCCTGTCTTGATGAAAAATAATATAAGGTTCCACAGCCATAAGAGCTTGTAACTCTGAAACTCTCCTGGCAGAGGTTAGGGCTAACAGGATGGCTGTCTTCCAAGATAAAAACTTGATGTCAGAAGAGGCAGCAGGCTCAAAAGGAGGCAAGGTGAGATTTTCCAAAACATAGTTGAGATCCCAAGCAGGAATGAGAGGAGATCTAGGAGGTCTTAAGTTCTTAGCTCCTCTGAGAAACTGTCTCATGAGCTGGTGGGAAAAGATTGGAGGGTCTGTATTATAATGAGCGGAAATAGCAGAGGCATGTATCTTAATGGAAGAGAAAGAGAGACCATTATGTAAGAGATCTGTCAAGTAAAGTAAAATTAAAGAAATGTTCGGAAGAAGAGGATCAGAATCCTGAGCCTGCATCCAGGAACAAAATCTTTTCCATTTTCCTGCATAAGATTTTCTAGTGCTAGGACGTCTGGCTTCTAAAATGACATCCATAACCTGCTTGGATAGGAGAGAAGAAATCAAAGGCCCTGGATTAACCAGGCCACCAGGCTGAGAGTGCTGACATGGGAGTGTAGAACCGGACCCTGATGTTGGGACAGAAGGTTCGGAGTTTGTGGTAAGACCCAAGGGGGCTCCAGACATAGGTTTTTCAGAGTGGGGTACCAAAACTGTCGAGGCCAATTTGGGGCCAACAAGATTATCATCTTGGGCTTGTCCTGTTTGATCTTTAGTAATACCTGTGGAAGAAGAGGAAGAGGCGGAAAGGCATATCGCGAGAGGTTTCTCCAACTGAAAGACAGTGCATCCACTTTCCAAGCTAGTTTGCGGAAAGTCCTGGTGCAAAAATTCTGTAGTTGATGACTGAGATGGGATGCAAAGAGGTCAATGTGAGGACGTCCCCAGACTGCTGTTATCATCCTGAATATTTCGGTGTCCAGCATCCACTCGTGTGGATCCGAAAGGTTTCTGCTCAGACTGTCTGCCAGGAAGTTTTGCTTCCCTGGTAGAAACTGAGCTTGAAGGTCCAGATTGCAAGCTAGAGCTGTGTTCCATAGATCCATGGCTAGTCTGCAAAGGGGGTAGGAATGAGAACCCCCTTGCTTGTTTATGTACCACATAACTGTGGTGTTGTCTGTCCGTATTAGTAGTTGTCCTGGTTGTACAAGATTCCTGAATGCCAATAGAGCTTTCTGAACGGCTAACATTTCCTTTAAATTGATATGCAGGTGCTTCTGATCCTTTGTCCAAAGGCCCTGCAGACAGTTGCCCTGAAAATGGGCTCCCCAAGCATAATCCGAGGCGTCCATGGTTAGAATCTGAGTGGCAGGAGGCAGACAGAAGGGTTTCCCTTTGTTTAGAGTACATGCCCTGGACCACCAAAGGAATTCCTTTTGAAGACAAGGCAGGATGGAGATCAGTATGTCTAAACTGTGGCAATGCTGAGACCATACAGTTTTTAGGTACCACTGTATTTTCCTCATGTGCAGTCTTGCATATGGTACGAGAAGGATGCAGGAGGCCATGTAACCCAAAGCCTGCAGAAATCTCCTTGCAGATAGCCGAGTTAAACTTGCCAAGGTTTTGAAAGTTGAAGCCAGCTGTAATTGTTTTTTGGATGTCAGAAATGCCATCTGGGTTGTGGAGTTTAGAAGAGCACCCAGAAAAGTTATCTGTTGTGAGGGTGTCAAATCTAACTTTTTTATGTTTACAGAGAATCCCAGGAACTTGAGGAGGTTCTGTACAAATTCTAGATGCTGGAGTAAGACATCCTTGCTGTCTGCCTGAATTAGACAATCGTCCAGATAAGGGTAAATTTGAATTCCCTTGAGTCTGCAGTAAGCTACTACTGGAGCCAGGCATTTGGTGAAGACCCTGGGCGCAGTAGACAATCCAAAGGGCAGAGAATTCAAAGTGCCTCGATCCGGCCTTGAACCAGAGATATTTTCTGTGTTCCTGCCTGATGGGAATGTGTAAATATGCCTCCTTTAAATCCAAAGTTACCATCCATGCATCTTTGAACAGCATTGGAAGTAGCTGCTGTAGAGTAAGCATCTTGAATTTTGGAATCTCTAAAAAGGTGTTCAAGACTGACAGATCCAGAATGGGTCTCCATGAGTTTTGCTTCCTGGGGATAGAAAGAGCCTTGAGTAAAAACCTTGTCCCATCTCTGAAAGTGGAACTAGTTCTATGGCTTTCATAGCCAAAAGAGCTTCCACCTGGTTTAAGGCCTCTGTCCATTGATGTTTTGGAAGGTCTGGCCATCCGCTTGGCCTTGGCAGGGTATGAAAATGGAATTCGTAACCTCTTGAAACCATATCCAGAACCCACTTGTCTTGGGTTATATGAATCCAATTTTGATAAAAAAGAGAGAGTTTTCCTCCGAGAGGGTCTTCCAGGCAAGAAGTTCCTGTAGCCCAACAGAGGGAGTCATTGAGTCTGTTTCCTATGAGTTTGTGACCTGTCCTCTCCTCCCCTAGGGGTGGAAGCAGTCCACTGTCTTGGTCTATAAGAAGCTTGTGTTTGAGGCCTTCCTCGGGAGCGTCTATATCTACCCCTCTGAGGCCTGTCTGAAGTGGGAAAGGACCAATTTTTAGAAGGCCAATTCCTGCTAAATCTGGGTGGTTGTACTTGTAAGAAATCTTTAACTGTTTGCATGGATTTCGCCTTATCCTCCATCTTTTTAATCAATTCTTCAGCTTTTGATCCAAACAAAACATTATGCTGAACAGCAGCATTCAATAATTTAGCTTTTACTTGTTCTGGCAAATTTTGTTCCTTTAGCCATGCATGCCTTCTAATAACTGTGCCAGAGGCAGCAGCCCTACTAGAAGCCTCCAAGGCATCAAATCCACAGTGTAAACCATGCTTCCCAACTTGTTCAGTGGCATGCAATAAGTCATGTAATTCCTTATCATCTGCACAGGCAGAAATGGAAGTAAGCTTTTGTTTTAAAACAGACAAGAGAAATTGCTGGTATTTCAGCATATGAAACTGACAGTTTAAAGCCCTAATGGATAAAGTAGCAGAAGTGTACACTTTTTTGCCCCATCTTTCTAAAGATCTAGAATCCTTGTCAGTGGGAATGGGGTTCTTGGCAGAAGCGGCCTTAACTCCCTTAGGACCCTGAGAAATGGTTTCAGGGTCAGCAGAAGGGTTCTTGTATAAAAACTGGTGGGAATCAGGAACCCTGTAATATCTATCAGGCTTAACAGGAGCAGGAGGAAAAGAGTCAGAGGTTAAGTTAGCCTCCGAAAAAGCATCATCCACAATATCCAAAACAGGAGGAATAGCCAGGGGTCTATGTTGGGGGAGAAGAAGAAAATCTCTTAGTCTTTTCTAAGATTCCGAATACTCCTGTCCTCCCAGTGGAAATGTTCCCTCATTTCATGCAAAGTTTGCCCAAAAGAGAAATCCTCAGGGGGAGAAGCTGAAGAAATGGATTCCTCAGCATCAGAATCCTCATAAGGAGGGAAAGAATATTCCTGGTCAGAAGAAGAAACTGAAGAAACAGAAGCCTGATCAGAGGAATCATAATAAACTTCCTGCCTTGGCCTTTTATCTGGAGGGGGATATGAACCCCTAATCATAGTAAGTAAATCCTCCGCCATCTTGAGTAACTGTTTCTGTGACTTGGGAGCCGGTTCAGAAGAGGCCTGTGTTGCAGTCTTTGATTTAGGAGGAGTCTTTGCCTTTGTCTTTGGCTTTGCCTTTATTAGAAGCTGAGTAGGCCTGAAAACCCCTTCGGAAGCCGGTATCTGCACAGCGGCTCCGGACCCATCTGAAGGAGCATTGTCCTAAGGTCCTGCAATAGAAATATTCAAAGGCCTAGTTGGCTCCTCGTGAGAGTCCGTTTCGGCCATCGGTTCTGAAATGTTCGACGACAGGGGCTGCAAAAGTTCCTCACTGACGACGGCCGAACCTGAAGCTGGCTCCACTTGTGCGATATCGTCAGATTTGGACGTCGGAGGCCTGTCTTTATCCTTGCGACGTTTGTGAACTCCGGTAGCCGGAACCGTATCCGACAACATTTTGTAGTTAAAGCGCCTACTGAAGTAATGAAAAGCAAAAATTTAATTGTACGTTGATTGAATCTAGCACAAAACCGACAACTAGCTACATCGTGGTCAGGGCCTAAGCAAGGAATACAGTAAGAATGAAAATCCTTATGAGGTATTTGCTTCCCACACGAAATACAATTATTAACTTTTTCTGACATCGGACTGGAGCAAGAAAAAGTTTCCCCAACGGGGTACTTAGCTTTGAGTGGAGAATTCGTCTTCGGACTGAAGTTTATCAGAAAAAATCGTCAGGAGTCAGCCGACCGGCACTTGCGAACTGCTAACACCGCACAGCAAGAAAGACTGGGGATGATGGCGTCGGCTGTCAGCTTTGTACTCCTGGCGCTCTGACGTCAGGGAGCATGGTTGAACAGCTGACGCCGGACCCAGACTTTGGGATTCTGGCCGACCGAGGACTGCCTGCCGACAGGGGAGAACCCTACAGTCATGACTGCAACAGTGAAACACGATGAACATCTGTGCCTGTTTCTAGTTTCATTATGAAAGTCAGAAGAGAAGAAAGTTATAAAAGCTCTAAAGATTTTTAACAGTGTTATAAATGGAGGGACAGTACTAGCATCTTGGAAGAAAGCAGTGGTAGCCGTTGTATCGAAAGAGGGTCAAGACTCTTTAAAACCAACTTCATAGACAATTTCAGTCTTGAACAGTCATTAAAGTGTTTAAATCTATAAATGGCTAAAGAACGGCTAAGATATAGTCAAAACTATAAGATGTGGATCAATATGGTTTTGTGGAAGGGAGGCACACATTTGATGAAGTACAGTTGTGTACACTTACCATAAATGTAGATGTTAGAGTGTATTCACTGTTGCAGTCATTACATTTAGGGTAATCTGCTGGCAGGTTGTCCTCAGTTGGCCTGAATAAAAAAGTCTTGGGTCCTGCGTCAGTTGCTCTCTCTTCTTCCATGTCGTCAGGGGTATAAAACATGCAGCCAACGCCATTTTAATCAGTTTTTCTTGCCCCAGATGTCAGGTGCCCCCCAAATGGGGAGCAAAAAAAATATATAAATATACATGTAATTTAGAACACAAAAACTATACCTCCAACTAAAAGCAAATACACCAAAAAGGCTTTTGAGCATAGTAAAAGAAAGAAGTAGTATAATAAGAGAGGAATAGGGGGCTGGCGGGTGGGTAACCAGGACTGCAACAGTGAATACACTCGAACATCTACATTTATGGTAAGTGTACACAACTGTACTATGTTCTTCGTGTTTCACTGTTGCAGTCATTGCATTTGGGTAGAATCCCAAAGCTATGGCTGGGAGGATGGAATTATACAGCATTAGGAGCAGCTATAAGGCCCTGCAGGACAGCAGTGGCAAAACCTGCTCTGGAATTAGAAAAGAGAGGTAAATGGTAATGTTTGGTGAAAGTATGAACTGAGCACCAAGTAGCAGCTTCTAGAATGTCTCTGGGTGGAACTCCTCTGAGAAAGGCTGCAGAAGTAGATGCAGCCCTGGTGGAATGGGATCTGATCCCCTTGGGGACAGGTTTACCATGGTGCATATAGCAGAAATTAATACAATGGCTTATCCATTTTGAAATAGCCTTTCCTTCTGCAAAGTTTCTCCACAAGAAAAATCCTCAGGAGGAGAAGGAGGAGGGATGGATTCTTCTGCATCAAAGTCCTCATAAGGTGGAATAGAAAAATTCCTGATCAGAAAAGGAATCAGAAGAAATGGAAACCTGATCTGAAGATTCATAATCAGTGTCTTGCCTAAGCCTCTTAGCAGGAGGGGGTTGGGAACCCCTGACCAAAGTAATTAAATCCTCAGCCATTTTGATAATTTGTTTTTTAGGCATAGGGGCCTGAACACATGGGCCCATGTGTCGGTTTTTTAGATACAGAAGTTGGTTTTGGCCTTGTTTTTGATGATAGCATTGGTTTAATATACAAATCTTTAGGCCTGAAAACACCATCAGAAGCCGGTGCTTGCTCAGTGGCTCTGGACCAATCTAAGGAAGAGACATCTGCGGGTTCAATACTTGAAGTGTCTCGTGGCATACCGGACTCTGAATGGGTCTCAGTAGAGGCCTGTGAATCAAAAGTAGCGGGCATCAGGGGCTGCGAAAGCACCTCACTAAGTACCGGCGACTGGCTTAGGAGAAGCTTCATCGTCGGTTATGGACCTCGACGGTTTGTCTCTTTCTTTTTCTTTGCGTTTTTTGTGAATTCCGGTTGTCAGATTGCTAACAGACGACATTTCTGGATATTTAAACCTTGAGCCAAAATATTTAGAAGCAATAATATACCGATGCTTAATAGTGCGTTGGTTAAATTTAGCACAAAACCAACAGCAAGGCACGTGTGGTCAGGGCCTAGGCAAGGAATACAGTCCAAATGAAAATCCTTATGAGGTATTTGCTTCCCACAAATAATACAGTTATTAACTTTTACTGACATCGGTAAGGAGCAAGAAAAGGTTTCCCCAATGGGATACTTAGCTTTAGGTTGAAGACTTCGGTTCTAAAACTCGAAAACGAAAATTTCAGGAGTTGGCCGACCGGCACTTGCGAACTGCTTCTGCTTCGGGCACTGCACAGCAAGACCGACTGATTAAAATGGCGTCGGCTGTATGTTTTATACCCCTGATGACCTGACGTCATGGAAGAAAAGACAACAACTGACGCAGGACCCAAGACTTTGTTATTCAGGCCAACTGAGGGCAACCTGTCAGCAGATTACCCTAAAAGTAATGACTGCAACAGTGAAACACGAAGAACATCATTAACAGAATGATGATGGTCTGGAGGGCAGTAGAGTGCATGATAATACCGCTATTGTTGGTGGGTATTGATGCAGAGAAAGCATCTGATACAGTTAGCTAGAATTTATGAGTAGGGCAATGTCAACATTTGCATTTTCTAATAGAATAATGGGGTTAATTAAGAAGATATATGAAGAGTCGGACACAAGAATCAAAATGGGTGAGTTCCTCTCTGACAAACTGTGTTTGAACAGAAAAAAAAAAAGAGGTGAGGTGACCTCTTTCTCCTTCATTTGCCGTCTGTCTGTAGCCACTGGCAGTGAAATTAAAGGACACTCAAATTTAAGGGAATAACTGGCATGGTACTAAAAAAAGCCTTATTTGCTGATGTTATTTTGTTCTTAATAAATACAGAAACGGATATTTCAGTTTTGTGGAAAGTATAGCTATGCAAGTTAAACTTAACATAACAGTAGATGTTTGGATGACTACTGCTAGACGAGCCTAGTAATACTGGTTATATTCTTCCAAGGATTTAACAGCCAGGCAACTTGCAAAGCTTCACGATACCTTCTACATGCCCAAACTGTCAAGCAGCTCGAGTTCAGCTGACTAAAAGACAAACTTGGGCACAAAGCCCTTCAGAGCTTTCCTGCCAGCACAGAGAAGGAGGCTAAATCCTGAAAAGAAAAGGCTAAGAGCGACAAAAAAAATAAATCTCCTCATCTTGATATAAAAACACACCAAAAAACAAGGTGGGTGGAGGGAGAGAGGGAGTGGCTACTGTTGCAGTAATCAATCAAACATCTACTGTTACGGTTAAGGTCAACTTACACAATGGCACTACGTTCTTCCTATTGATCACTGCTGCAGTAGCCTGTGCTATATGGGCAGATTGCCACAGCTAACTATATTTGGGAGGCAGAAGGATAAAAGTCCAGGAGCCCCTGGAGAGTGGTACTAGCAAAGCAAGATCATCTGGAGAAGGAATTCAGCTTACAGTGTTTCGTAAACATATGTACAGAGAACCAAGTAGCAGCTTCTACAATGTTTCCTAAAATCCAACACTTTCCAAAAAAAAAAAAGCAGCAGCACTCAAGGGCTTTGTACAGTAGAGGCCTTGACCCTGCCTGGAACAGATTTGCAATGGTGAGTATAACAAAAGGTAATGCCCTTTGACAACCATTTGCAAGTAGTCTGCTTTAACACAGGTTGTCCCTTCTTAACTTCATAAGAAATGAACAATTGACCCAAAGATCTGAAAGATTTAGTTCTGTTAAGATAGTAAAGTTGTCTGTGGACATTCAAGGTATGGGGTATCCTCTCTTCCCTCAGTTTTAGGTTCAGGAAAGAAAATGTGAAGATGGACAGTACGGCTTAAAGTAAACCTGGATACCACTTTATGCAAAAGGATTAGTTCCCAAAGAAACCCTGTCCTTGTGGAAAATGAGGTAGGGTGCACTCTCCATAAGAACTTGCAACTCAGATAGCCTTCTTGCAGAAGTCAGAGAAATCAGTAAAACTGTTTTCCATGTTAAGAATCTCAATTCAGCCAGATTAGCTGGTTCAAATCAATCAAATATTACTTTCTCTAACACCAAATTAAGATCCCAAGGAGAGGCCTCTTATGCAAGACCCCTTTTAAGAAGATTTCGATATGCAACTGCCTTGAAAGAGGAGGATCCATGGGCAGACATGGTGAAATGACCAATAAATGAACCTTGATAGATGATTAAGAAAGGCCACAGGAGAGTAACTCATGCAAACATTGTAAAACCGTAGAACAACCAGCCTTGTATGGATGCTTGTTATGTTGCTGGCACCAACTAGAAAACCTTTTCCATTTGTTAATATATAGCTTTCTAGCAGAAGGCTTTATTGTCTCCATTAGTTCCTGCAGCATGTCCTCAGAAAACATTAGCCTAAAGGGAACCTAACCATTCAGGCAGTTAACTGAAGATGATTGATATTGGGGTGCATCAAACACCCTTGTTCTTGTGCTAGCAGATCCATTCTGTGTGGAATTTTGTGGCAATTGCCCTAGGCAATTTCCAAAAGAAGGGAGAACCACAGCTAGACCAGAAGGGAGTCACCACAATGATCTTGGGAGATTACTTCTGAATCTTCAAAAGTACCTAGATATTAGTAGAAAGGCATACAGAAACATTCCTGTCTAAACAAAAGGCATCAATCTTCCCGGCCTTCTTGCATGGAGTCCTGGAAAAGAATATTTTGCCAGTTGATTGTTCATAGAAGAGGCAAAGAGGTCCACTTGAGGACCTCCCCATAGATGGATCAAATCTTGGAAGACCCCTGGTTCTAATTCACATTTGTGAAGGAGTGCCCTGGTCCTGTTCACCTTGTTTGCCACACAATTTTGCTCTGATGGAATGCAGGATACCTACAAAATGAGACTGTGCTGTGAAGCTATATCCCATGGTAATACGGCTGGTCTGCAAAGGGGGTACAACCTAGTTCCTCTCTTGCTTGCTGATGCACCACATCACTGTGGTACTTGTCTGTACCCACTTGAAGACGTCCCAGGGACCAACGACAGTACAGAAAATTGAGTACCCTGATCAGGGCAGGCATCTCCTTGCATATGCTTGCATCTGTCCTTGCTGTCCTACCCCACCCTGAACTTTTAGCTCTCCTGAAACTGCTCCTCAAGGAAAGTCTGATGCATGTGGGGTAACTGCTACAGGGAGAAGGGGAAACCTTGATTTAAGGATATCTGTCATCTGCACCAAGTGATTCCTCTTCTGGCAAACCCCAGTACAGGGATCTGAAAAGATAAATGGTGCTGATGACAGATTTCTGATACCATGGCACAGTCTTTCAAATTTGTTAACAGCTAGTCAGCATCACTGACCTTTGGGCCAAGCAGGGAAGAACAATGAAACAGAGAAGTGTTGAAAAATGGATGCTTTAAGTCTCCTCCTCATTTCTAGACTTGTCTAAAGTCTTTACCACACTTTGCCACATTAAACTTCTACTTCAAATGTCATTAGGTCTCTCAGCCCACCCTTCTGTGGTTCAAAAGTTATTAGTCAGTAAAATGGCACTCCACCCTCTCTCCATACCTCCCAGTCATAACCGGTGTTCCACATGGCTCTATCCTTGGTCTCCTCCTTTTTAACATTCTCTCCAACACACTCTACACATTCACACAACAGGCTTCCCTAATACAGTATGCAGACGACTCCACATCGCTTGCACAACTGACAACATGGTACACCTCCCAAAAATTACTCAAGAAGTTTTAACAGAACTGAAGCATGTCTTTGTAACTCACAATTCATGCTCAGCCTTAAAAAAAAACTACTTTTTTACTCAAATCCCTCTCCCATAAAAAGAAAGAAAATTTTAAATCCTCTCTTGGTAACATCACCACCAATGTCACTTCTCATAGCAAACTCCTACAGATGACAGTGGATGATAATTTTAAATTTTAAATTTGACCTGCATATACAACTGAAGCTACACTTGTCACTACTTTTCTCCTCCCTACACTTCTTTATGGTGCTCCCGTCCTTACTAACTTTCAGACATTAGAAAAATCAAAACTTGAACAATGTTATAACAAAGTTGCTAAATTTGCAGCAAATACCCCTTTCAGAACCCATCACTGTATAGAACTCAAAAGCCTAAATTGTTAAGAACTACCCTGTCAACTAACATATACACAGCTTCTTACTACCTGCAAAATCATCCAGGATACATCTGCTTGTCCATCACTAAATAACATTCTGCACAACTATGTTCAAGTCAGCCATTACAATCTACTGACCAAGAGCTCCTGTCTGTCCACAAACTTGTCAAATCTGCTTGGTATTGTCTGTATTCAAAGCATGCTGCTAAGGCCTGGAACTCCTTATCTCTACCAATCAGATCAATACCCTACCTCTCATCCTTCAAAACCATTCTGAAAGACTTGCTAGCCAAAAGCTGGCTCTGTTCTTGCTCAGCATCAGGATAAATCATATCCCGAAATGTGAACAAATACCTATTCATACTTTCATCTCCTTACTCTGCTTTCTTCACTCACTTCCTCATTTCTATCAATTTCTGCCCCTAGCTTTTTCTCATTCTGCTTTTCTCTCACTTTGTATTGCAATTCCTGTTTGTGGTATACAAACTTACCTTTACTTTCTCTACAAACTGGATAAAATTTCCTTAACTGTTAAATCATTGTCATATAACTTGCATCTTATTTTTAACCAGTTTTCATATTATGACTAATTTGGTACAATTATTTAAACTGTCTTTTTTTTTATTTTAAAGACTGTAAAATTATTGTGCTTTAAATGTTTGCAATACTTTGGAGTTTTTCTCCCCGGCATATATCTCATCCTGGAAACATCAAAAATCTGGACAAGGCCCATGAAAAATAGGTACAAATCTGTACACTGATTAACGTAAAATTTCTATACATAATTATGTAATCCTGCCCACTCTGATGGAATTGTGGAATACCAACTTTCAAATGCAAATTGAAGAACAGATAACCAAAATATGGCACCACAGTCCCCCTGCAGCCATTCCAATTCCCATCACCTGGCTATTTCGCCCTATTTACCATAAACACTAATGCGTGCATGCATACTGCTTTACTTCTACAATGATTATTTGGATTTTACTTTTACATTTTATAGCACAATGCACAAACACTAATAGATATCTGCTAAACAAAGTAATACGGTCTCAACAAAAACAGACTTGGCATTAAAACTTCTCTGCCCCTGAAACCCACATTCATTGAAACAGCACTGAAACCCACACCACATCCAAAGAAAATGCATCTGGCCAGTGGTGGATAAAGATTACCTTTGGGCTGTTTTCGAATCACAGGCCTCTTACAGCTCATTTTAAAATTGTTTGAACATTTTTCCAGTAGGCAATTAAATAAAATGCATGAACCAATAATGACAAAACTGCCCAATTCAGAAAGTACAGTTGTGTACACTTAGCATAAATGTAGATGTTCAAGTGTATTCACTGTTGCAGTCATTACATTTGGGTAATCTGCAGGCAGGTTGCCCTCAGTCGGCCTGAATTCCAAAGTCTTGGGTCCTGCGTCAGTTGCCGTCTTCTCTTCCATGACGTCAGGTCATCAAGGGTACAAAACATGCAGTAGACGCCATTTTCTTTATTTTTTCTTGCCCCCGATGTCAGGTGCCCCCAAAAAGGTAGCAAAATTTTATAAATATATATACATATATATATATATATATATATATATATATATATATATATATATAGATACATACATCAATATAAACTTTACCTTCATCTACAAGCAAATACACCACACAGACTGTAGAAGATAGAAAAGGAAAGAAACTTCAGAATGACAGGGGGATGGCGGGAGGGTAACCTGGACTGCAACAGTGAATACACTCTAACATCTACATTTATGGTAAGTGTACACAACTGTACTATGTTCTTCGTGTTTCACTGTTGCAGTCATTACATTTGGGTAGAATTCCAAAGCTATGGTTGGGAGGCTGGAGCTAAACAGCATTAGGTGCGGCTATAAGGCCCTGCAGCACTGCAGTGGCAAAGCCTGCCCTGGACTTAGAGTAGAGAGGCAAATGGTACTGCTTACTAAAGGTGTGAACAGAACTCCAAGTAGCAGCCTCTAGAATGTCTTTGGTTGGTACTCCTTGGAGAAAGGATGCTGAAATAGCTGCAGCTCTGGTGGAATGAGACCTAATGCCCTTGGGCACAGGTTTACCATGGTGCAAGTAGCAGAAGTGGATGCAGTGGCTTATCCACTTTGAAATCGTCTGCTTTGAAATAGCCTTTCCTTCTGATCCTGCAGCATATGACACTAGTAATTGCTCAGTTTTTCTTAGAGCTTTTGTCCTGCTCAAGAGGAATCTTAGCTGTCTGTGTACGTCCAAGGAATGCAGAATTCTCTTCCCCTTGTTCTGCGGATTTGGATAAAAAGATGGCAGATGAATTGTTTGGTTAAGAGCCGCACTGGAAACCACCTTAGGCATAAAAGTAGGATTTGTCCTCAGAGACACCCTGTCTGGGTAAAATATGATAAAAGGATCTACAGCCATGAGGGCCTGTAGCTCTGAAACTCTTCTTGCTGAAGTAATTGCTAGTAGCAGAGCTGTTTTCCATGATAAGAACTTTAAATCAGCAGTAGCAGCTGGTTCAAATGGAGGCAGGGTGAGCTTTTCCAACACATAATTGAGGTCCGATGCAAGTAATGGTGATCTTCTAGGAGGCCTTAAATTTTTGGTTCCTCTAAGATACTGCTTTAGTAAAGGATGAGAAAAGATTGGTGGCTCTGTATTGTAATGAGCCAAAATGGCAGAGGCATGAATTTTGATTGATGAGAAAGATAGGCCTTTGTCAAGCATCTCAGCTAAGTATTGTAATATCGGAGGAATAACTGATTCTGCTGTATCAATTCCTTGTGCTCGACTCCAAGCACATAATCTCTTCCATTTGTCAGCATAAGATTTTCTAGTACTACGCCTTCTGGCTTCCAAAATGACATCCATCACAGCTTTACTGAGAGGTGTTGTTTGTATGACTACATGATTAGCCATGCTGCCAGGTTTAGAGTCTGTAGCTGATTGTCCAGGAACTGATTGTTTTGCTGGGACAGTAGATGTGGTCTTTGAGGCAAGGTCCAAGCTGGGTATTGAGCCAAGTTCCTTAGGATTGGGTTCTAGTATTGGCGGGGCCAGTCAGGGGCAATTAATATCATCTTTGGCTTCTCTTGTCTGACTTTTAGGAGGACCTTGGGTAGAAGAGGCAGAAGAGGAAAAGTGTAAACTGATAGGTTTTTCCAACTGAAGGATAGGGCGTCCACTTTCCATGCTTGTCTGTGATAAGTCCTTGTGCAGAATCTTTTCAATTGATAATATTGAGGAGAGGCAAATAGATCTATGTCTGGGCTCCCCCATTTCTTTGTTATGCTGAAAACTTGTGGATTTAGTTTCCACTCGTGAGGATCCATAAGGTTTCTGCTTAAATTGTCTGCCAGAGAGTTTTGTTTTCCTGGCAGGAATTGAGCTTGAAGATGTATTTGGTAGGTCAAAGCTGTGTCCCACAGTGCCATGGCTAATCTGCAAAGAGTGTATGAGTGTGTGCCCCCTTGCTTGTTTATATATCACATGACTGTGGTGTTGTCCGTCTTTATCAGTAGTTGTCCTGGATGAAGTAAGTCCTTGAAGGCTGTTAGGGCATTTTGAACAGCTAGCATCTCTTTCTGGTTGATATGTAGATGCATTTGTTTTGGTGTCCATAAGCCCTGAATGCATCTTCCTGCCATGTGGGCCCCCCAGGCATAACCTGATGAGTCTATTGTTAAGGTTTGGCTGGCAGGGGGTAGAGTGAAGGGCAGTCCCATGTTTTGGTGACATGCCTTTGCCTACCCTAGAAACTCCTGTTGCAGGCAGGGAATGACAGGAATCATTGTTTCCAGACTCTGTGAATGTTGACTCCATAAACTTTTTAGGTACCATTGAAGTTTCCTCATATGCAGTCTTGCATATGGAATTAGTAGGATGCCATGAAGCCCAGAGCCTGCAGAATTTGCCTTGCAGAAGACTGGGTTTTTGCAGCCATCAGTTTGAAGTAAGCAGTCAGTTGCCTTTGCTTGTCTGGCGTGAAGCAAGCCATCTGGGCAGTTGTATCCAAGCTTGCACCCAGGAATATTATCTTTGGAGAGGGTACCAATTGTGATTTCTTTTCGTTTATTGTTTACCCTAGGCATGTTAGAAACCTTTTCACAAATGCCAGGTGTCGAAGAAGAGTGTCCTTGTTCTCTGCTTGAATGAGACAGTCGTCCAAGTAAGGATATATTTGTATACTTCTTTGCCTGCAAAATGCAATTACTGGTGCCAGGTACTTTGTAAAGACCCTGGGTGCAGTAGATAAGCCAAAGTGCAGTGCAGAGAACTGGTAATGCATTAAGCTGGCCTTGAATCTGAGGTATCTTCTGCACGATTGTCTTATTGAGACATGCAGGTATGCCTCTTTCAGATCTAGTGTCACCAGCCAAGCATTCTTGTCCAGCATGGGCAGAAGCTGCTGCAAAGTCAGTATTTTGACTTTTGGAATGTCCAATTATGTGTTCAAAATCGATAAATCCAGTATTGGCCGCCAGGCCTTGTCCTTTCTGGGTACCAAGAACAGTCTTGAGTAAAAACCTTGTCCTTTTTCCTGTTCTGGTACTGTCTGAATGGCCCCCATATCCATGATAGACGTAACCTGTTTCTGTGCCTCTGTCCATTGATTTTTTGGCAGATCTGGCCAACCATTTACCATTGGCAGAGTGTGGAAATGGAATCTGTATCCTTGTGATACGATATTTAGTACCCATTTGTCCTGGGTTATTAACTGCCAATTTTGAGAAAAAAGTGCTAATTTTCCCCATATGGATGCTGCCAAAAGGTAAGTGCTTGGTGGAGGCAGAGGGAAGTCATTGGGATTGCTTTTGGTAGGTTTGAGCTTTATCTCCTCCAGATTTGGAGGTGGAAGCGCCCCATTGCTTTGACCTGTATGAATCTTACGCCTGGTATCTGGAACCCTTAGGGCGTCTGGATTTGCCCCTTTGAGTTCTGTCTGACACAGGAAAGGACCAATTTTTTGTAGGCCAGTGTCTACTGAATCATGGTGGCTGCACTTGTAAGAAGTCTTTAACAGTTTGCATAGACTTAGCTTTGTCTTCCATTTTCTTTAAAACCTCTTCTGCCTTAATACCAAACAGAGAATCATGCTGTAAAGGTGCATCTAGCAATTTAGCTTTAACATGATCAGGCAAATTTTGTTCCTTTAACCAGGCATGCCTCCTAATCACAAATCCAGTAACTACAGCCCTACAGGAGGCCTCTAAGGAATCAAAACCACATTGCAAAGTATGCTTTCCAACTTGTTCAGCTGCATGCAATAATTCCTGCAATTCTTTATTTTCTGCACATTCTGAAATCAACATTTTCTGTTTCAGCAATCCAATAACATGTTGTTGGTACTTAAGCATATGAAAATTGACAGTTTAAGGCCCTGATTGCCAAGGTTGCAGATGTATAAATCTTTTTTCCCCAACTGTCAAGTGCCCTTGAATCTCTGTCAGAGGGGGTAGGATTTTTTGCTGTTGAGGCCTTAACTCCCTTTGGACCCTGTGAAATAGTTTCAGGATCAGCAGCAGGGTTTCTAAATAAAAATTTATGTGAGTCCGGGACCCTGTAATATCTCTGTCAGGCTTACTGGGAGCCAGAGGTAAGGAGTCAGGGGTCAAGCTTGACTCCGAAAACACATCATCCACAATGTCTAAAACAGAGGGAATGGCTAAAGGCTTGTGCTGAGGGAGAAGAAGAAAATCCCGGAGCCTCTTTTTTGATTCTGAGAAGTCTCGACTCTCGCAGTGAAAATGCTCCCTCAAAGTATGCAAGGTTTCTCCAAATGAATAATCCTCAGGAGGAGATGCAGATGGAATAGACTCCTCAGCATCAGAATCCTCATAGGGAGGTATAGATAATTCCTGATCAGAAGAGGAATCAGAAGAAATGGTAACCTGATCTGAAGATTCATAATCAGTGTCTTGCCTAGGCCTCTTATCTGGAGGGGGATGGGTACCCCTTGATCAAGGTAATAAGGTCTTCAGCCATTTTGATCATCTGTTTTTTAGGCATAGAGGCCTGTGCACATGGCTCATGCGATGGTTTTTAGTTTTAGAAGTTGCTTTTGTCTTTGGTTTTTGCAGCTGTCGGTTTGATATACAAATGTTGAGGTCTGAATACATCCTCAGAAGCCGGTGCCTGCTCAGCGGCTCCGGACCCATGCAAGGGAGATACATCCGTCGGTCCAATACCTTGAGTATCTTGCGGCATGCCGGACTCCACACGGGTGTCGGCAGAGGCCTGCAACTCAAAGGTAGTGGGTATCAGGGGCTGCGAAAGCACCTCACTGAGTACCGGCGAACCGGCAACTGGCTTAGGAGAAGCTTCATCGTCTGTTTTGGATCTCGACTGCCTTTTTCTGTCCTTTTCTTTGCGTTTTTTATGTACTCCGGCAGTCAGACCTTTTCTTTGAGTTTTTTATGTACTCCTGTAGTTGGATTGCTATCCGATGACATTTCTGGGTAGTTAAATCTTTTTCCAAAGTACTTTGATGCAAAAATATACTGACGCTTAATAGTGCGTTGGTTAAATCTAGCACAAAACCGACAGCCAGGCACGTTGTGATCAGGGCCTAGGCAAGGAATACAGTAGAAATGGAAATACTTATGAGGTATTTGCTTCCCACAAGTAATACAATTATTAACTTTTTCTGACATCGGTAAAAAACAAGAAAAAAAGTTTCCCCAACGGGGTAGTTAGCTTTAGTGAAGACTTCGGTTCTGAAACTCAAACTCGAATATTTCAGTAGTCGGCCGACCGGCACTTGCAAAATGCTTCTGCTTCAGGCACCACGTAGCAAGAAAGACTAAAGAAAATGGCGTCGGCTGCATGTTTTATACCCCTGACATCATGGAAGAGAAGACAGCAACCGACGCAGGACCCAAGACTTTGGAATTCAGGCCGACTGAGGGCAACCTGCCAGCAGATTACCCAAATGTAATGACTGTAATACTGAAGAACATAATTTCCATCATAAAAGTCTACTTACACACACATACATATATTATACACATATATATAAATAGAATGACAGTAGTGTAAGCCACAGGCATCTTGCACAGCTTCTCGCACTTATTTTCAATTTCAGTTTTTTTTTTTTTTGGGGGGGGGGGGGGACAAAAGGCTAAAAACCAGGGACACATTTTAAATATTGCTTGTATAATTTTGGAAAGTTGCTAGAATAAAATGTTGTGTTACCGCCATGCATTTCACTGCCAAGTCTTGAACCCAGGACCCTGTGCACTACAGAAAGACCAACATACCACTACACTAAATCAGCAGTTTCCTGAAAGATAGGAAGACTGCAACTTAAATGGCTATCATTTACTGAATTCAGTTCTCACCTCTCACCACAACTCTCAACAACCTATTAGCCCAAAAAACCTAGACAAAGCCAATAATGGTTGAATACAAAATTCAGTTCTCACTTCTCACCATAGCTCTCAACTTCTTAGCAGAAAAAAACATGGACAAAGCCAATAATGGGGGAATACAACCATAAAATAGGGACAAATTTCAAATACTCACCTTATAAACTTAGAAAATTGCTAGACTAAAATGTTTTGTGTTACCATTTATTTTCTGAAAAATATGAAGTCTGAAATTCAAATGCCTGTCATTATTTACTGAATTCAATCCTTCAGTGGTTTGCCACAAAAACCCTGAAAAACACAGATTTAATGAGTAAGATAACAAAAATGTAAGGCAGAAATTCACAAGTGGTGGCGGCTAGACTCCTTTTACCTGTACCCAAGGTACAGGTTTTGAGCCTGACTACCTCTAGCCACCAGGTGTATTTACCTGTGGGCATTTACTTACACACACACACACACACACACACACACATGTTCAGATACCTCAAAATATGAGTGCAAACTGCAAAAGCTTACAGTACGAGTGTCTTCCAATAATGTCCTGGGCCAACGAGCTTGCAGAGATAGTTTCCTTCTCGCTCTTCAAATCAAACGCCGGAAATGCGTACCCTTGGGCATTCCAACAGGCTGACAGAGCTGACAGCTGGGAAAAAAGGGAAACAAATAGAAAATGAAGGGGTGCCACTCGGGAATCATGGCACCCCATTATTTGGACCTCAAAACTTGGTAAAAACTGAGTAACTCGGGATGGTTGGGAGGTATGCTCCCTGGGCCTCTGCTGAAAATAGGCTCCTACCCAGTCAGACTTTCCCAGTAATCATAGGTTACATAAATAAATACATTTAAAGCACTCTGCAAAACTGCACAAAAGCATCCACACATGCTAGCACATAGCAATACCAGTGTCTGCTTCATAGGACATGCCATTGGCCTCTTTAGACAGCAACTTCATGGACACAACAGTGATCACCAAGCCTCCAGATTCTTTTGTACCTCTGGAGACTGTTGAATCTTCACCATATTTGACACGTCAGACACCAAGCCCCACTGAAGCCTTGTCAAATGAGCCAGATAACAGAGTGCCTGCAGTGCAAAGGTCTCTGAAGCTTATGGCACTTTCACCAACAGTCCAGGGCTCCAGACTCTTTGAGGGACTGACCAAGGAACTCTCCTGAGAAATCCTTATTAGTGGTGGCCATCACTATGATCGCATCAACTGCAGAACCCTTATTCCAGTGTGGTTACTGTCCAGCTTTCTGAGGACTGGTTCCACCACATCAGGTTCTCGCCAATATTTGAGGGACCAGGTCGATAAGCACATCTGGAGAGAGGAAGGGACTACCCAAAACTTGGATAAGCCCATGTTAAAGGCCTCCAGAAACAGCAATTCCTCCGGGGAAGGGGCTTTCATGGTCCACCTCCTGTGCTGTCTCAACAGTTCCAAAAAGACTGCCAAAGGAGGCATCATCGTGAAGTGATATGGTGGAATCCTCAACTTCACTGAGGTCAGTGTCCTCTGTGAAGGAATCCTCAGGTGAATCCATATCCTTCCTTTTGCACAGATTCTTAGTGTACCCCTCCAAGCAGAATGGTGTGGGCTGTCTCAGAGCAGAATGACATGCATCAGTAGGCCCAGATATGGGAGAAAGATGAGAATTCGCAGTCCAAAGACCATCCTATCTACCGGGAGAAAATATTTTCTCCACAGCACTGAAAACTGAGGCCAAAGCCAGTCAACCGGATCTGACACTCCTCAGATTTGAGCAAAATGACAGTACCCATCATTGACTCAACCTGCTCCTACACCAAGATCAGGGCTGAAATGTCAAGTGCCAAAGCCCCAAGAGGAATGGATGACTAACACTCGCACAGACCAGACTTTTACCATGGAGTCTCAGATCTGAACCCTCAACCCCAAGACACACTGCTCCAACACAGCTGGAGTTAAGCAAAGGAAGGGGTCGGTGCCTGTGCCCAAGTCATTGGAGTCATCCTTGGTGCTGGCTGAAAGGCTGGATCCATAAAGCTGAAGGGCTCGGGGGGACGGAAAGAAAAAGGAGAAGCTAAACCCTCTGTCAACAGTGTCAAGGCAGCTGGGAGGATCTTTAACTGGATCTGGGCTTTCGAGGTGGTGTGTGTGAACTGCTTCAAGTCTGATGGCTTCATGCTCCCAACTGATCAAATGGAATGAACAGACAAGGCCACCAAAGGAGGTTTGGAAATCCTCCTCCCAGGTGTGGGATCTGATGACCGGATCCAGACCAGAGAAACATGGACCTACAGTGGGAGAGGGAGAAGACTCAGGAGAAAAAACACTGCCTGTGTCACTGGAGAAAAAGGGGTATTAAACCTACCTGAACTAGCAATCTCCTTGGCTAAAATTAGGCTGGGAATGCTGGAAGCAGGTGACCTGGGTCTCTCTAACACTGGTAATGATGGAAATTGGATCCAACTGGGCACGGTGAGCCCCCCTACAGTCTAAATCAGAGGCTCCAAATGTCAATAAACCTTTGGCTCCAACTGATCAGATGCTAAAGATGCACACTTCTTGTGGTCTTCATCCCTAGGTTGATTCTTATCCCTCTTCGCAGGTTTTTTGTGGGGGGGAAGGAGAATCAAAAAATGATGACACTGCCACCCGCAGCCAGCCCTTAAAGCTCATCTTCTCCTAGCACTCATTAAGTGCTCAGGTCCTAAATTCTGGCCAGGCCAAACACCGAGTCCAAGTCAGCTGCACCAAGGCAGTAGACACAGCGGTCATGAGCATGCTGAAGTGGTAGCCAGTGTCCACAAGCTTCATATTTCTTAAAATCTCTTTTTCCTTTTCCATCCTAGAACACAGCAAAACACCAGAACACACTAAAAAAAAAACACTTATCAGGTACTCCCCAACTACCTAGCTAGCTAACTAGCTATGCATCTAAAAACTAACTAAACACTCTTCTAAAACAATTTTTTTAAACTATGAAAGGACAAGAAAAAAAAGGTAGGAATGCCAAGACAGAGAGATACCTAATCAACTAATCCAGAAACCACCTACACAAACTACACAAAATACTACCAGAACTATCACTACAAGACTAACTAAACCTACCATTAGGGTAGCAGAAAAACAAGACAGCAAATCTAACACCAAAGGATATAAACAGCACAGCACGCAGATCACTATGCACTCTCCAAAGGTGGCAAACAAAATATAGGGTGGCAAAACAAAATACAGGGAGGACAAAGGACAGTAGTGTATTACTTGTACAAGACATGGAGATCTCAGGTTGAAGTCTTTGAAAAAGGCTGACTTTGGATTAGAGTCATATCTGATAATCCATACATTGAAGCCAGTCAAAAAAGACAATATCCGCTTGTGGGATTAATTTATTTCAGTTTCCCTACTAAACTGAAATAAACAGCAGATACTAGGATGAATATGCCATGGTGCTCCTGCCATTTACCAAGTGTCTTCTGCACAGTCCTCACCTTGTTAACACATCAGCTTCTGATTCAAATTCCAGGCTTCTGAATGGCAAAAAATTAGATTCATGACTTTCACTCCTTCCAGTTTAGTGAGATTAATGCTTTCCAGTTCTCCCATATTCACTAAATTCACCTACTTGTTAGTCTTCTTTCTTGTTTCTCACCTTCTTGGAGTAACAGCATTTGCTATGAAACAAAGCTTCTTGACTCTTGTGCTCAGTTCCTGGGTTTCTCTCTGCTGTTCAAGCATTTTCTTTTGGAACAAGAAAACTAGTTTCAGTGGCAAAGCCTCTCTTGCCCTCTCCCTTATTTGCAGAGGATTGAGGAAAAAGAGTCTCCCTTCATTTTTCTGAATGGAGCTCTGTTAACTAAACTTTTTCTTTACCTCCAAAGTCTGATTTCTTTCATATACAATCTTGGCCCACCCGGAAAAATATTCTAAAAACTGCTGGGTATAACAAACTGAATCTCACCAACTATTCACAGCTGGAATAAACACACTTCTCATTTGTCAAATATAGAATGAGTAAGGATTTCCATAAATACCCCGGCATCACCCATTTTCAGTACCTTTACTTTTTGCCACATTTTTATCAGAAGCATTTTCTTCTGCTGGTGCAATTGTAATTTAACTAATATGGGACCCAGCTGTTTTCTACATGCTAAATTTGGGAGACAGATACAGTGTACCCTCTCTATTAACAACTCCACCTGCAGAACACCAGTCCAGTTACTTGGCTGTACCTTCACACAGTTAAAGTCTGCTACATCCAATTTCTCTGGCACTGCAGAAAGTCTCAGGTTTTCTTTTCATGCTCTACCTTCTACGTCCAGTGCCTTTTTAAAACATTACTTCATCTGATGCATCAATTTGTGTCATTCTCTCATACACTTCAGTTTGATAATTTAGAAGAAATTAGAAATAATCAGGTTGGTTATTTAACACTTCTTTTTTCCACCTGCTTTTTTCTGTTGTATATTCTTTCAAAGTATGGCTTGTTTTAAACACGTCTAGAAAAAAGAAACAGACCAGATACAGTCAGTGTACTAGAAGCCAACTCTTGCATTTATCCATGACATATCAGTTCAGTTCCGATATCGGAACCAACTCAGCCGTTACTACAGCTCGCGCTGACGAAAAAAACTCTCAAGCTTCACCCACAACCCCTCTCTACCAATTACCACAGATCGAGTTTGCAGATTAAATATAAAGTGATAGATAAGGAAGTCTCAACAAAGCCATATCTGCTATGCCTTATTGATCACAGTAAGTTATATGTACATTATCCTTTTCACCAGAGAGTCTTCAAAGGCCGAGGAATGGTGGCAGGAGAGTCAAGGATAAATGAAAATGGACAACACAGAACGTTATGTTAGGTACGTAACTTCTTTACCTGATGATGTCAATTTTCATTTTTTCCTTGACATATTGGGCACAGTCCCCAGTTACCTTAAACCTTGGGAGGACTCCTGGAAGGATATTCCTGAGCACCACTGAACCAAAGGATGCTCTTTCCCCTAGAGACCGAATCCAATTTGTAACGAGTAAGAAAGGTATGGGGAGAAGCCCAAGCAGCTGATCCACATACATCATCCACTGAAGCTCTAGATTGGAAAGCTGCTTAAGTGGCTACAGATCTTGTAGAATGTGCCTTCCACAGGCCTATAGAAGGCAATTTTCTTTTTTTCATACATTAAGGAAATACAATCCTTGAGACATCTGGCTAAAATCACCTTGCTGATTAATTTACCAAACCTAGCACTTGAAAAGGAGACAAATAGTTGGTCAGATTTCTCATGTCTTTAGTTCTGTGAAGATAACAGCATAATTGTCTGTGAAAACCTAGCAAATGCAAACAGTATTCACCTCTGTTCAAAAATTTGGAAAGAATACGAGTAAATTAATAGTCTGATCAATATTAGACTCTGGCACTACTTTAGACAGAAAGGTGGGGCTTGTTTGTAAGGAAACCCTGTCTTTGTGAAAAATCAGATAAGGTGGTTCTAGCATAGGTTGTTACCAAAAATAATGTTTTCCTTGACAGATACTTTAGATCACAGTCTACAGATGGTTTGAAGGGAGAATGTACAATTGTTTGCATCACTAAGTTTAGGTTCCAAAGTGGAGGAGGATCTTTAAAAGGAGGTTTCAGCAAAAGTGTCCCTTTTAAAAATGACTTACAAAGTCTATGAGAAACCAAGGAACTTTCTTCCAAACCATCATGGAAACCTGCTAATTGTATTCTGATGGAAAGGGAACCTCCTGCATTGAAAAGAGGGGCTAAGAAATCAACAATATTATCAACAGAAGTGGAAAAGAGGTTAATATCCCTGTCACAAGCCCAAATGGTAACTCTCTCCTATTTACTAGTATACAGTTTACGGGTGGAAGGCTTATGAGAAGCTAAGAGAATTTGGCATACTGGGGAGGAAAGGTTAAGACGCATGACAACCAATGGACCTGGAGGAACCATGCTGTCAACTTGAGGTTCAGAATGTCTGGATGAACTAGTCTGTCTGGATGAGACAGAAGGTCTAGAGTTAGGTCCAGAGTCCAAGGCTGCTGATTCAGATAAGGCCAAAGAAAGGGGAACCATATATGCTGAGGCCAAAAGGGAGCAATAAGGACTAATTTGCTCTTCAACCTGAGTGCCTTTTGTATGGATTTTGGAATTAGAGGTATCGGGGGAAAGGCATATATGAGTCCGGAGGGCCGAGTGTGGAGAAGAGAGTCTCTTTGTGACTTCTCTGGAGGGGGGATCTGGTCAAAGTAGTTGCTGCACTTGTTGTTTAGGGGAGAGGCAAACAGGTCACAGCAAGGCTGGCCCCACTGCTGGAAAATCTTTTCCATCACTTCTGGATTGAGAGACCACTCCCAAGACTGGAGAATACATTTGCTCAGTCTGTCTGCTACCACACTGGAACACCCTAGAATGTGTGTTGCTATCAGAAAACAGTTGGAAGAGATTGCCCACTGCCACACTGAGTGCTTCTTGACAAAGGGGATAAGATTTGGTTCCTCCCTGTTTGATGTACCAAACTACTGACATATTGTCTGTTTGAATTGCAATTGTTCCCATAGGAAGAGTTGTTTGAAAGACTTGCAATGCTAAAAGCACTGCTCTTAGTTCCAGAACACTGATATACAAGTTGGCCTCTAAGGGGGGGGGGGGGCAAGTCCCTTGGACAGGCTTGCCTAGAAAATGCCCTCATCCCATCTGGGAGGCTTCCGTGGTCATTATGGCCTTAGGTTCTGGAAGGACGAAGGGACGGCTAAGGAGAATTTCTTTGGAGTGAATCCACCAAACTAGATCTTTTTTGCAATGACTGGTGATCAGAATTTGGTCTGACATGGATTGGTATAGCATAGACCATTGAGATGCCAGCAGACATTGTAGATTTCTCATGTGATATCTGGCTATAGGAACTAGAGTTACCGTTGCTGCCACAGAACCTAGGGCCTGTAAAATTAGTCAATCACATACCATCTTGCTGTAAATTATTTTCTGAACCTGGATTATGATTTTTCGAAGTTTCACTGAGGAAGGGATGCTACAGTTATTGTCGTATTCAGCACTGCCCCTTATAAATTCTAAACTCTGAACTGCAGACAGTTGACATTTTTTGAAATTTACAGTTATTCCTAAGTACGCACAGGTGTTGAGAATGTAATCCCTTGCCTCTATCAACAGATGCCTAGTTGGAGCAGTTATGAGCCAGTCGTCCAAATACGGAAACACCCAGATGCCTTGCAGTCTCAAGTGAGCTGCTAATGCTGCAATACATTTGGTAAATACCCTGGGGGCTGTGGTAAGACCAATGGGCAGCACCTCGAATTAATAATGGCCGGCTCCCAGGCAGAACAGAAGGAACTTCATGGAGCACTTGTCCATTTTTATGTAGTAATATGCATCCTGAAGATCTACTGAACACATCTAGTCATCCTTTTCCAAAAATGGAAGAATGGACTATACCGTGACCATCCAGAATTTCTTATGTCGAACTGATCTGTTCAACATGCTGAGATCCAAAATTGGTCTCCAGTCTCCTGTCTTTTTTGGCACTAAAAAGAATCTTGAGCAAATTCCAGATCCTCTCTGGTCTGGTGGGACTTCTTGGATGAGTCTCTTCTCTAGCAGTTTTTGAATTTCCAGAACTGCTGGTTCCCTATGACTGGATGGAACAGTGGAGATTTTTTTTACATCCAGGGGAAGAAGGTAAAAGGGTATGGTATAATCTCTGGAAATAATCTGCTGCATCCAAGAATCTGTTATATTTAGCTAGGTGTTTTGGTGCAAGGATAAGCCTCCCCCCAACTGCCTTCAGAGGAAGACAATTGGGCCTCCTTTCCAAAATGCTGAAATAGCTTACCCAAGGGGGAGTCCCTGAAGCCCTGGTTCTGCAGACCATCTCTGCCATGTGGATGTTGTCTTCCATTGTAGTTCCCCCCTCTGCCCCTGGAAGAACTGGCACCATGTGTGTCCTAGAAAGGCCCTTGGGATTTTCTGAACCACATCTTTCCACCACTCCCTCTGATTCCTAGAAAATGATCTTTGGGGGATAGAAAAACATATACTTACAGCATAAAAAGTCTTACCATCCTTCTCACATCTGGTAATGTCTCTCCAACTTTTGGGCCAAACAGAGATGATCTATCAAAGGGTGCATTGATGAATGAAGACTTAAATGGCTCTGCAAGTCACACAGACGCATCCAGATGTCTCTCCTTATGGCTATGCCTGAACCTGCCGCTCCGGTGTTCCTTTCGGCTGCATGCACAATGAGCCTCATGGATGAGTTGGACAAAGACTCCAGGGTAGCAACTTTTTCTTGGATTCTCTCAGTAACAGTTCCTGCCAGAGTATCCCAACTCATTGATCTGATCCCTTTGAAGTCTAGCAAAATTTGCCAGGAAATTCAAAGATCTTAAGGCGAAGGTCGATGACGCATAAACCCGTTTCCCAAATCTATCCATCACCAGAGACTCTTTTGGGTGGATGGATAGATGAACTCTCCTCAGTGAGTTCCTTTTTCATGGTGGCCGCTATGACCATGGCATTTATCGCTAAACCTTTAGCCCAGAATTGTTTATCCTCAGGTGCAGATAAAATTTTGTTCGGTCTCTTGGGGATGGGTTCAATGTTGTCCAGAGCCTTCCACGCCCACTGAGAAATCAACTGAATGAGTTCATCTGTGGGCTGAATCGCCAAGAGAGACAGGCAAGTACCGAAAGCTTGAAGGTAAACAGATTCCTCAGAGGAAGGGTTCTGGGATTTCCATTCACCCCTCTGATTCAAAATTCCTAGATGTCTACAAAGGAGACATTACCAAGGGGTGATCCTGGGGACCCCCCCCACCCCCCATTCATCAAAATCAGTGTCTTCTGTGACAGATTCCTGTGGGGAATCTAACTGCTTCCTCTTGCACTTCTTCAGAGCAATCTCCTCAGTGGGATAGTCTGGAAAGGTATCAGCAGATGACAGAAGCTGCATCTCAGATTCCTGAGGTTTCGGTACTCGCTGCCTCGGTGGAGAGATGCTGAATAACTGGGCATGAGGAAGCCATCTGCTCCGAGGAGGAAGGGGCTAACTGAGTCACTAAGAGAAAAGGTCTTCTCTACTGCCTCGAAGGCTGGCCCCCCTCGAAGAGGGAAGAGAAACTGGAACTGAGACAGACTGCCTCTGAACCATGGTCACTCCCCACTACGAAGAAACAGCCGCCAAGACAGAAGCCAGAGCCAAACTGAACTGTGACAACACTCCAAGGTGCAGGAACGGCTTCAAAAATTTATTGGAGTCGACTCCTATCCCTAGGAGCTGACAGGATAGATATGGCCCAGGAGTTCTTCGGATCCAAAGAAACTGAAGAACTTAAGGCAATAACTAGTTCTGAAGTGAGAGAGATTGCCGGAACTGATACAACTGGCACTGGGCAACTCACAGCTGGGAACTCCGATGCCTCAGAGAAGGAGTAGTTAAAGGGGTGTATGAAAGTTCGGCTCTGAGTCCACCGGGGCCAGAGCTGAAGGGAGCCCTGTAAAACCTCCTGTCCACAAACTTTTATTCACCAATCTCTCCATGTTGACTTCTCTATGACTTTTGGTGGAACAAACTGACATTAAAGTGGGTGATTTAGGCCTCTGAAGGAAAACTTTGGGTAACACACCTACAAAGGGGTCAATAGATGGGAAGTAACTAGTTCTGGATAAAACATTCTTTTGCACTATATCCATACTATGTGCTGATGTAGTCAGTATCAATGAAGTGCCCCAAAATATTTCTGGTGCCGAAACCTTCGGTATCTAGGGTTTTGAAACAGGAACAGTGGTCGGTGCTGATTATTTTCCCCATAATGACGTCTTAGAGCCAGAGTCCATCAGTTCAAGGAACTATTAGGATCAGAGGATCTAGGCTTAAGTGTCGGTGCTGAAGGAGACGCTGGTACCAACAAACTCTTGTTTTTGCCCTTCTCCAATGAGGACGATGAAGAAACATCCGTTTTACTCTTGTCTTGAGCAGATATGGCCTCTCCAAATGTGGAAACCTTTCAATATTAATTTGTTTTTTCTTTCAACAAGAGCCCTATGACTAAAGCCATGGTAAATACTACAATCTTTCAGTAAATGTACAGGGCCAAAACAATAAACACATAACAGGTGCAAATCCAATAGCAAGATCTTATGGCCGCACTTTTGGCAATTTTTGAAGCCAGAAGGAGCTTAGTTTTCTCAGCCATAATAAAAAAGGCTGGAAAGGACACACTCTCACGAAAGGAAGGAGATATCAAGACACACTCAAACAAGAAAAAGACAGTAAAGCAGTTAGTTTATTTAAAGAGAGAAAGAAACTATCAGCAATGGTAGTAAAGGAGTACACAGAAGTGTGCGGAAAAAGGGCCATCAACAAAGACAGCGGAGGATACACCTTGAAGGGTACAGGAACAGCAAAAAGGATGTTAAGAGTTAAAATAAGGTCATAACCACAGAAAACAAGGAAGAAACTTGAAAGAATACAAAGAAAACTATCCAAAAAACAAACTAAGCTCAAGATCTTGGTGAACGCTTCTGTCTGGAAAAGTGGCAAACAAGATCTGAGGTAATTGGGAGAGAGGGATTGTGGGTAGAGGTGAAGCTCGAGAGTTATTGGTCAGCACGAGCTGTTGTAATGGCCAAATTGGTTCCAATATCAGAACCGAACCCATATACCAAGGATAAAATGAAAATTGACATCAGATCAAAATGACCTCTAATCACACTTAGTGTCTTTCCAAATACAATAAACTTTCACAAAAAGTCAGACAAAAGACAATCATCTACAAAATCAGTTATATTCTGGAAAAAAAAATCTGATTAGTACATACTAGCCATCCTCATCATCTTTCAAATCTGACTAGGGAATATGAAGGAGAACCCTGTAATTTCCTCTGTTTTGTTAAACCCTCACAGTAGAAGACTTAGATGTTGCTGCGTGCTGTGTTCTTTATGCAGTAAAGTAAAGATGGCTTGAACAAATAGTTTATAATCAAATTCAACCACAGAAAACAATGCTCTAATGTATAATCCTCCGGTGTCTGCTCCGATACATAGCAGTCAGCTTAGAAATGGGAAGCTGTACCACCAATATCTAATACTTACATATCTCTAATATTTGCCAGACCACCATTCATCAAGGCAGCAACTGAAACATCATCAATTATCTGAAGCCAAAATCAAAACAACTTAAATATCCTGTCCTACCCAAGATCACTGGAAACTGATGACTAGGAGTTGATTTCCTTTACAGAAATGTGAAAACTTCTAGCACCACATACAGTCTTTAAAACCATAAATGGCAACTAAGCAGCCTACTCCAAAAACTGCTTTACTAATCAGTGTCTCATTCTGCTGAGACAATGATGTGCTAAGGAGGACAGAAGAAATGAATGAGTATAACCCTGCACTGTGAGGGAGAAAATGTTTCCAGCAACAGCTGCACAGTGTACAGCCTCTACCTGGTACCAAAGGCCTTGCTCTACTGGTCAAGAATGCCAGCCCTTTTACAATACCTCATGAAGGCTCCATTACTTTACCTTTTTAAAATTTATTGATATGAAACAGAATAATCAGGGTTTCCACCTAACATGTTCAAAGATCAAAGCATACAAAATAACCAAAAATCTCATGACTGACCATTGAGTTTTGGCAAAATAAAAATTAATACGGTGCAGAAAACACACACTCTGCACCTGGTCTCCTACTAATGCATAATGTATAACCTACTGTATAACCTGTTGCATCTCCTTTCTCTGTTGTAACTTCTGCTTAAACTAACCTCCTAAACCCTCAGCTCTACTACTAGAGCCCCCTCGTTTCTCTCCACCTTCCATTCTCCACACTATTTATCTTTTCCCCTCACTTCCTATCAATGTCTGTACATTTTCCTTCTTATGAAAAACGATGATCCTTTTGTTTTTACTCTTATATGTAGCAAATTTAGACCACTGCTATCAGTGCAACCGTTAATGTTCATATTTGTTTTTCTCTTTATAATTAATTTCATATTTGCATTGTTATTTTAATAGTTTTTGTTCTGTATGTTTATCTTTGTTTATGCTTGCTGGGGCTCTTTACCCTTGGGTCTCCACTGAAAATGGGTTGCTTACTATCAGTGCAATACAAATAGTTAATATCCTTTTTTTTTTTTTTACAATTATTTTGTATTGTGATTGTTATTTAATATTTGTATACTGTCACTTTATCTTTACTTATGTTTACTGGGGCTTTTCCCCTTGATTCTCCACTGAGAATGGGTTTGTTTACAAACTCAGATGGACTAACCTGTTTAACAAATGTGAAATAAATAAATAAATAAAATGCCAATATGTCAGAAGGCAGCCACATATCCTTATGCACATCACACTACAGAAAAACAAATCATGCTGGGGCACTGAAGTCCATTTCAATCAAGGTATTTGTTTCCGGCAGTAATCCTGATCCAATCCAAGTGAGTACTTTTTTAATCCTTCAGTCTCCCTAAATGGAAGGGGGAGTTATTCATTCTTGCATTATTTAGATAAAGGACCTTAAGCTTCTCAGATTTTATAAGAGTAGACTGTGAGAGAAAACAGGAAAACTATAATATATTCCTTGTCCCTCCTACCAAAAAAAAGTTGTCTTCAAATGAAGCACACTTTCTTTATACACTGGTATATATGTCGCTTGCTTTTTAACGAAACTGTTCATGGCTGAAAAAGATCCTCAAAGGCCAGTTGACATATCCTACAACAAGCAAGTAAATGCAGGTACTTAAAATAAGCTGCAGGTACTCAAAATAAGTTAACATACACAAAAATATGTGATTTGCTGAAGGCATGAAATTTGCTAAATCCAGTATAGGACTAGATGGTGCCACTGTTAGACTTCAACACACACTCCCTAAAAAATGATCAACCAGTCAAAGAGCATACCCTCCTCCATTGCCTTGGTCTTCTGTCACCGTGCATTATTGAACAATTTCCTGAAGCCACTGACAAAATGGAAAACAAAGAGATGGCAAAAAAGACAGTGGGTCTGTATGGACGCTTTCAGCCTGTACTGGTGACATACTCACCACCTGGAGTAAGCCAAAGAGACCTGATCATTCAAGAGCGAAGTCAGACTCAATACATAATGGGAATCCACAGTCCTAATCCTCATCTAGAAGCTCTCTCTCCAAGGGCATTAGAGAGGGCGAGGAAGTGACAAAAAATGTGTGGCTCTCACTTCCAAGGGTTGTTTGAGACTGCCTTTCTTTTCATTTTCTGCATCCAGGGACATAGGACTATAAAGATGATCTCTCAAAGTAGAACAACAATGCAAGGGAACACAGAAGGTAACACAAAAACAATGGACTTCAAAGAACAGCAAGACAGTACAGTTTTGTACCTACCATAAATGTAGATGTTCGAGTGTATATCCTGCTGCAGTCATCACACTTGGGTTATCCTGCCGTTAAGCGGTCCAGCAGTCGGCCAGAATTCCAAAGTCTTGGTCCGGCGTCGGTTGCTGTCGCTTCTTCCCTGACGTCAGAGCGCCAGGGGTATATCAGAGGCATCCAACGCCATTTTCTTCAGTTTTTCTTGCCCCAGATGTCAGATGTCCTGAATAGGTAGGCAAAAATATATGTATATATATAGCTATCTTGAAAAAAGTATAACAAAACCCTTAGGCACAAGCAAATACACCACTGAGGTTGTATAGAATAGAGATAAGTTCAGCTAGTTTTAGAGGGGATGGAGGGAGGGCAACCTGGACTGCAGCAGGGTATACACTCAAACATCTACATTTATGGTAGGTACAAAACTGTACTATGTTCATCGTGTTACCCTGCTGCAGTCATCGCACTTGGGTAGAATCCCAACGCTAAGGATGGGTGGAGGAGTCAAACAGGGTTAGAGGGGGGCTAGAAGGCCCTGCAAAACTGCAGTGGCGAAGCCCGCCCTGGTCTTAGAGTAAAGTGGTAAGTGATAATGTTTGGTGAAGGTGTGTACTGAACTCCAAGTTGCAGCTTCCAGAATATCCTTGGTTGGTACCCCCCAGAGGAAGGCTGTAGATGTAGCTGCTGCCCTGGTAGAGTGGGGCCTTATGGTAGCAGGAACTGGTTTTCCATGGTGGGTGTAGCAATAACGTATGCAATGTCCTATCCATTTGGAAATGGTTTGTTTTGAGATAGCAAACCACGAAACACTGACTGGTAACCAAAAAATTCCAGTAACCTTGAATCGTTGGATATTTGCATAAAAGTCTTTATTCCAACACAGGACCAATACAAGAACCAACAGAATCTTCACCATAGAACTAAGCGCTTTCACCCTTTCGTCCTAGGGCATCATCAGAGTACAAATTTTAGTAAATTCATCATCCCTTAAATACAGATTCTACGTAATTAGTTAATTATACAATAATCTAATTAAAATGATTAAACCCATTATCTTTTAAAGTAAAAGGTATGATTAAGATGAACATTTAAAAGTCATAAACCATGAACTAGAGCATAACATATAGAACTAAAAGTATTGTACATAATATATAAATCTAAATTATTCATATAAACAGAGCATAAAAAAACAGAACCATAATGAAATGTAGAATCTATAAACAATAAATAAGAAGTTATTATAATTTGTAAAAATATGGAAATTTAAAGTTAAATAAATATTATTTAAATGTTTAAATATTGTTTGATTAAAATGTTATATTATTTAAATTAATATGGATGTGTTTGTTTAAAACTACTATGTTATTAATAAATAAATAGTTATAGTATATGTAAAATTATATAAATATGTAAAAAATATTTGAAAATGTATAAAAATACTCAATTGAAATAAATATTGGAAATAAATTAATTAGTAATAACTTCATTTATAAATATACTTGACTTAAATAATTTTGCATAAAAAAGAGAGATGTACAGTAAAGACTAATTAAATAGTGACATATACTAATATAAAAACTTGTTCAATATAGATTGTAAATTATAAAACATATACTTGCACAACAGATAATAGCCAATTCTTTAAAAACTTATAATTAATAAAAATAATTATAATTGTATTAAATTTAGATAAATTTTAATGAATTTGGTGGCTATGCAATATTCCTAAATGAACTGTGATTTAAGCTTGAGTATACTAGCAATAGATATTTGATCGTTAAATCCTGGATATTTACTTGCATTTAATCTAAGTTGCCAAAGGCATTCTTTAGCTTCTAATAAGCTTTTGGTGTCACCACCTTGTTGTGCTTTATTATAAACAATTCTATCGATGACAAAAAAACAGGAATTTTTTAAAATTAGCACAACCAATGCTATGATTGTATAGAGCACTGGTCTGCTTGTGATTTCTAATATCACTCACGTGCTCAATAATTCTTGTTTTTAATTTTCTATTCATTTTCCCTACATAGAATGCTTGACATCCTGTGCAAATAGCTACGTATACTACCATAACTGAATTACAATCACATACTCCTGGACATCTGATGGTCTTCTCATAATTGGTAATTGAGAGGTATGGTCCATTATTAATGAATCTACATATGCGGCATGCACCACATTTATTCATCTTAGATTTCATAAACAAATCATAATTCATACAATTTTCAAATATACTTTTTAAACTTTGTCCTTTGCTGAACGTAACCTTGGGTTTATTACCTAAAATATTAACTAATTCTTTGTTAGATTCTATGATAATGTTCCATGAATCATGTACCCCTTTAACAATTTGATCTGATTTTTCATTGAAAGGAATAACAAAAGTGTCGTGTCCTATAACCTTAGATTTAGAGACATCTTTTGATGTTAATCCATGTCTTAAAATAGGTTTGTATAACACCAATCTGTTCATCAAAATATCCTGACTAATATTACGAACAAATTCTACCGGGTAGGCTCTACTTGTAAACATGTTTTGTAATTTTTCAAGTTCCTGTCTAAACATGTCCTCATTACTCACAATTCTAGACAACCTCACCATCTGTCCTTTTACCAGATTTCTTTTCTGATGGACAGGGTGACAACTGTCAAAGTGTAAAAATGAATTGGAGTATGTCTTCTTCCTGTAGATATTGGATTCAAATTTGTTATCTTTCAAGGTAATTGTAATATCCAAAAAGTTAATTGTATTATTAGAAATATGACTTGTAAATTTTAAAAAATCTGTTGTTTGTCCTATATATGTAATAAATTCATTAAACTGTGCCTCAGTACCTCTCCAAAAGATCAAAATATCGTCCAAATAACGTAAATATAATAAGATCTTACTCCAATAACTACTGGTAAACACATATTCTGATTCCCATGCAGCCAGAACTAAATTAGTGTAAATAGGGGCACATTTTGCACCCATAGCCACACCTTTTTGTTGTCTAAAATAACAACCACTAAAATATATAAAATTGTTTTCCAAGACTAATTCTAACATCTCAGATATCAACCGATTCTCAGTACTATTGTTTTGTTTATGTGTGTTGAGGCATGCTTCAAACAACTCAATGCCTTCCTGATGTGGAATCACAGTGAAAAGATTAATTACATCTACAGTAGCCATCACAAAGTCAAAGTTAACGTCAACATTGTTAATGAATTGTCTTATGGAATCAAGACAATGCCATGAATCTCTTACAATGTGTGGTAGTCTCGTTAACATATCCTTACACTTAAAATCAATGTAAGCCGCTAAAGCTTCAGTCTTTGAACCTATTGCTGAGACTATTGGTCTAAAAGGAGGATTATCAGTGTGTTTGTGAATTTTGGGAATCCCAAAAATAGATGGTATTTTAGGGAATTACACAAAAATATACTGATAAACCGAGGAATCAATCCTTCCATCCATTAAATATTCATAAGTTAACCAGTCAATTTTACTGTAGGCTTTATTTACTTCATGCCTACTAACCTTTTCATAAGTTACCTCATCATCTAAAAGTGTAAGCATCCTATTTTCATAGTCAACATTCAACATAATAACCACCCCACCACCTTTGTCTGGTTTCATGATTCTGAATTTGTCAGAACTTGTTAATTCCTTGAGACAAAATTTTTCAGCTGATGTTAAATTGTACTTAAAAGTGTTCTTCTCACTTAACGTTCTTCTAATATGTGTCTCACAAAGTTTTTCAAAAACTTGTATCAAGTAATTCTGGGGTGGAATAAAGGTACTGTGACGCTTAAGTGTAAAATTATGGGAATCATGAGACAAACCATTTGAGTCTTGAAAAAATATTTCCAAATTTAAAAGCCTAGTATATGTTTTAAAATTTATTAAAACTTTACCAATATCTAACTTAAAAGTAGGGACAAAGGTGAACCCTTTACTAAACAAGTCCAAGTACTTATTATCAAAATTCTTTATAGTATAATTGTATAAATTAAAACCTAAATGTGTGACAATTTTACAGTCAAACAAATTCTGAGTTACTACCTCATGTTGACACGGACTGGTAATATGAGAGTTTATAGCCTCAGAGGGTGAATTGTTAACTGTATCTACAATATCATGATCAATATTATGATCAATTTCAGTTAATGTCACCATCTGGACATTCTCGGGCCTCGATTGTTGCAATTCCTTGGAATGTATTGATTGTAGCTGCCCTGTAGCTCCCTTATTCTTTCCGACCTTCTTAAAGTAGGCTGGTCTAAAAAATCTGACTGTAAACATTCATCATTGTTGTTAATATTATTACCATTATTAGCATTACTTCGATGTGTACTGTCCTGATTATCAGTTGAATGAAACCGATTTCTAACTCTATCAACACTAAAGTTATCATGATTCTGGCTAACACGCTTCATGTTTTTATACTCTCTGAAGTGCACATACGCTCTATTGTTTCTGTAGTCATGACTATCTCTCTCAATCTTAATATTTTTAATTTCCAGACCTTTATTAATATATCTGTCCATATCTTTAAAAATGTTTTCCATTCTGAATTTATTATGCTCAAATAATAAATCAGCCTTAATATCATTGTCTAAAACACATAACCTTTCCTTTAAAACATTTAATTTATCTGTATTATTACGAATAATAATTTTCAAAAGTTCCAACCCAGTTTTATCAAACAATTGTATCAATTCAGTAAAAAATGGTGTACCTTCTAAAAAACCATTAGGCAATTTAAATATACGTAGTCCCTTTGGGACCTGTTTTAACTCTAAACTTCAACACACACTCCCTAAAAAAAGATCAACCAGTCAAAGAGCATACCCTCCTCCATTGCCTTGGTCTTCTGTCACCGTGCATTATTGAACAATTTCCTGAAGCCACTGACAAAATGGAAAACAAAGAGATGGCAAAAAAGACAGTGGGTCTGTATGGACGCTTTCAGCCTGTACTGGTGACATACTCACCACCTGGAGTAAGCCAAAGAGACCTGATCATTCAAGAGCGAAGTCAGACTCAATACATAATGGGAATCCACAGTCCTAATCCTCATCTAGAAGCTCTCTCTCCAAGGGCATTAGAGAGGGTGAGGAAGTGACAAAAAATGTGTGGCTCTCACTTCCAAGGGTTGTTTGAGACTGCCTTTCTTTTCATTTTCTGCATCCAGGGACATAGGACTATAAAGATGATCTCTCAAAGTAGAACAATGCAAGGGAACACAGAAGGTAACACAAAAACAATGGACTTCAAAGAACAGCAAGACAGTACAGTTTTGTACCTACCATAAATGTAGATGTTCGAGTGTATATCCTGCTGCAGTCATCACACTTGGGTTATCCTGCCGTCAAGCGGTCCAGCAGTCAGCCAGAATTCCAAAGTCTTGGTCTGGCGTCGGTTGCTGTCGCTTCTTCCCTGACGTCAGAGCGCCAGGGGTATATCAGAGGCATCCAACGCCATTTTCTTCAGTTTTTCTTGCCCCAGATGTCAGGTGCCCTGAATAGGTAGGCAAAAATATATGTATATATACATAGCTATCTTGAAAAAAGTATAACAAAACCCTTAGGCACAAGCAAATACACCACTGAGGTTGTATAGAATAGAGATAAGTTCAGCTAGTTTTAGAGGGGATGGAGGGAGGGCAACCTGGACTGCAGCAGGGTATACACTCAAACATCTACATTTATGGTAGGTACAAAACTGTACTATGTTCATCGTGTTACCCTGTTGCAGTCATCGCACTTGGGTAGAATCCCAATGCTAAGGATGGGTGGAGGAGTCAAACAGGGTTAGAGGGGGGCTAGAAGGCCCTGCAAAACTGCAGTGGCGAAGCCCGCCCTGGTCTTAGAGTAAAGTGGTAAGTGATAATGTTTGGTGAAGGTGTGTACTGAACTCCAAGTTGCAGCTTCCAGAATATCCTTGGTTGGTACCCCCCAGAGGAAGGCTGTAGATGTAGCTGCTGCCCTGGTAGAGTGGGGCCTTATGGTAGCAGGAACTGGTTTTCCATGGTGGGTGTAGCAATAACGTATGCAATGTCCTATCCATTTGGAAATGGTTTGTTTTGAGATTGCCTTTCCTTGTGATGCTGTAGCAAAGGATACAAGAAGCTGGTCAGATTTTCTGAAAACCTTAATTTTATTCAAGTAGTAACATAGCTGTCTGTGAATGTCCAAGGAATGCAAGAGTCTTTCTACTTTGTTCTGTGGATTTGGAAAGAAAGTGGGTAAATGGATGGTTTGATTTAGGGCCACACTGGATACCACCTTAGGCATAAAGGAGGGGTTAGTTCATAGAGAAACAGAGTCTTGATGAAAAATGAGGAAAGGCTCTACTGCCATTAGTGCCTGAAGCTCTGAAACTCTTCTAGCTGAAGTGATTGCTAGCAGCAGGGCAGTCTTCCATGATAGAAACTTTAGGTCAGCTGAGAAAGCTGGTTCAAAAGGAGGTAGCGTGAGTTTTTCCAGAACAAAATTGAGGTCCCAAGTAGGTGTTGGTGCTCTCCTGGGAGGTGTAATGTTCTTGGTCCCTCTGAGAAACTGCCTTAAGAGTAGATGTGAAAAATAAGGGAGGATCCATGTTGTAGTGAGCAGAAATAGCTGAGGCGTGGATTTTAATAGATGAAAAAGAAAGCCCTTTGTGTAACATCTCAGTTAGATATTGCAGAATCTGAGGTATGTCCGGCTGAAGGGTATTTTGGCCTTTAGCTTGGTTCCAGGTGCAAAACCTTTTTCATTTGTCTGAGTAGGCTTTCCCGGTGCTGGGCCTCCTGGCCTCCAGAATAACTTCCATAACAGCTTGTGAGAGAGGAGCTGGCTGGTTGCCTAGGTGATTTGCCATGCAGCCAAGTTTAAGGTTTTGAGCTAGCTGTGTAGAAAGTGATTGTCTTGCTGTGTGAGCAGGTGGGTAATTTGTGGTGGACTCCAGGGTGGGCCATGGGCCATATTGCTTAATAGTGGGTACCAGTGCTGGCGTGGCCAGTCTGGAGCACTGAGTATCATTCGGGGTCTCTCCATCCTGACTTTCAGTAGCACCTTTGTGAGAAGGGGTAGTGGAGGAAAGGCATATACTGTTAGCATTTTCCAACTGAATGAGAGTGCGTCCACTTTCCAAGCTTGTTGGTGAAAAGTCCTTGTGCAAAACTTTGTTAGCTGATAGTTTTGAGGGCTGGCAAACATGTGTATGTCTGGGAGCCCCCACTTTTGAGTTATCATTGCGAATACTTGTGGATCCACTTTCCATTTGTGGGGATCCATGATGTTTCTGCTTAGGTCATCTGCCAATATGTTCTTTTTTCCTGGCAGGAATTGAGCTTGTAATTGAACTTGGTAAGCCAGTGCTGTGTTCCACAAGGTCATTGCTTGCCTGCATAGAGGGTAGGAGTGTGTGCCCCCTTGTTTGTTTATGTACCACATTACTGTGGTGTTGTCTGTCCTTATGATAAGCTGTCCTGGATGCAAGAGGTCCTTGAAGGCTGTCAGAGCATTCTGTACAGCTAGCATTTCTTTTTGATTGATGTGCAGATTCCTTTGATCTGCTGTCCATAAGCCTTGAACGCACCATCCTGCCATGTGTGCCCCCCAGGCATAGTCCGATGCATCTGTTGTCATAGTTTGCCTGGCTGGGGGTAGGGTGAAAGGCTGACCCTTGTTGAGGTGACAAGCCTGTGACCACCATAGAAACTCCTGTTGAAGGCAGGGAATGAGAGTTATCATTGTTTCCAAGCTGTGACTGTGTTGAGTCCATACGCTTTTTAGGTACCATTGTAATTTCCTCATATGCAGTTTTGCAAATGGTATTAGTAGTATGCAAGATGCCATGAAGCCCAAGGCCTGCAGAATTTTTCTTGCAGGAAGTTGGGTCTTTGTTGCCATTGGTCTGAAGTATTGAGTTAATTGTAGTTTGTCTGGAGTCAGATAAGCCATCTGGATCATTGTATTCAAGCTGGCACCCAGGAATGTCATAGTTTGTGAGGGCACTAGTTTTGATTTCTGTTCGTTTACTGTGTACCCTAAGCAACTTAGAAGATGTCTTACAAAAGCCAGGTGTTGTAAAAGAATGTCCTTGCTTTCTGCTTGTATGAGACAGTCGTCCAGGTATGGGTATATTTGAATTCCCCTCTGTCTGCAGTATACAATTACTGGTGCCAGGCATTTTGTGAAGACCCTGGGCGCAGTAGATAAGCCAAAGGGCAGTGCAGAGAATTGGTAATGGGTTGAATCTGCAATGAAAAGGAGGTATCTTCTGCAATTTTGTCTGATAGGGACATGCAGGCATGCCTCCTTGAGGTCCAACGTTACTAGCCAAGCTTTCTTGCCCAACATGGGAAGAAGCTGCTGTAGTGTTAGCATCTTGAATTTGGGTACTTGCAAGAAAGTGTTTAAAATTGAAAGGTCCAGAATGGGTCTCCAAGCATTGTCCTTTCTGGGGACTAGAAAGAACCTTGAGTAAAAGCCTTGGCCTTACTCCTGTGTAGGTACCAGTTGGATGGCTTTCATGTCCATGAGAGCTGTAATTTGTTTTTGTGCCTCTGCCCATTGATTTTGTGGCAGGTTTGGCATTCCTTTTATCCTTGGCAAGGTGTGGAAATGGAATCTGTATCTGTGTGAGATAATGTCTAGGACCCATTTGTCCTTTGTGACAATGCGCCAGTTGTCTGCAAAAAGTGTTAATTTTCCTCCCAAGGGAGCTGCCAAGAGGGTTTTGCTTGGCAGTTTGATGTTTAAGTCATTGTGTTTGCCTTCTAGTGGTTTGGGACCTGTTTTCTCCTCCCTTCTGTGTTGAAGCGCCCCATTGGCGAGGTTTGTAAGGGATTTGTGCTTGTCTTCTGCCCCTTGGGCACCTGTATTTACCCCTCTGTGGCCTGTCAGAAGCTGGAAAAGACCAATTGTTTTGTTGGCCAATTTCTGCTGAAGCGTGGGGGCTGTACCTGTAAGAAATCTTTGACCGTCTGCATAGATTTTGCCTTATCCTCCATTTTCTTTAAAACCTCCTCTGCTTTAACCCCAAATAAAACATCCTGCTGTAGGGGCGCATCCGGTAACTTTGCTTTAACATGATCAGGCAGAGATTGTTCCTTTAACCAAGCATGCCAATGTATAACAGACCCAGTAACAGCTGCTCTGGAGGAAGCTTCCAAGGCATCAAAACCACATTGTAAAGTATGTTTGCCCACCTGTTCAGCTGCATGCATCAGATCTTGCATTTCTTTGAGTTCAGACTGTTGAGGGAGCGTGCCGATCTTTTGTTTTATTTGAGACATAAGGAATTGCTGGTATTTAAGCATGTGAAATGACAATTTAGTGCTCTCATAGCTAGAGTGGTAGAGGTGTAAACCTTCTTCCCCCACCTGTCTAGTGCTCTGGAGTCCCTTTCCAAAAGTACAGGATTTTTAGCCATAGAAGCCTTAGCCCCTTTGGGACCCTGGGAGATTGTCTTTGGATCAGAGGAGGCATAATCCTCCTCTTGTCTAGGCCTTTTGTCGGGGGGATTGGGAACCCCTGATCAAAGAAATCAAATCTTCAGCCATTTTAAGCATCTGTTTCTTAGGTATAGGGCCTTGACCTGGAGACTGAAGTGTAGGCTTTTTTGGTTTTAGAGGAGTCTTAAGCTTAGCATAAGATTTAATGGTGAGGGTAGTCGGTCTGAAAACACCTTCAGAAACTGAAGGTGTTTCTGCAGCACCGGCTTCCCCTACTGCAATGTCGTCGGATGGGCCTAAGGAAAAAGGCTGCGTCGGCCTAGAAATCTCTGCCTGGGGAATCCAATGCGGCCTGGGGATCCAATTCAGTGGTAGCCAGGGGCTGCGTAGGCGCCACACTGAAAACCGGAGAACCGGCGACCGGGCTAGCCGGGGCCTCGGAGTCTGGCTTGGATCTAGGCTGCCTGTCCCTATCCTTGCAGTTTTTTATGCACGCCGGTAGTCAGTTGCTCTGACAGCATGGTGCAATTAAATTTTCTACCGAAGTAGTGTCGTGCGAAATCAAAGCGACGGTTTATAGTTCACTTATTGAACCTAGCACAAAACCGACAACCAGTGACGTTGTGGTCTGGGCCTAGGCAAGGTATACAAAAAGAATGAAAGTCCTTATGAGGTATTTGCTTCCCACAAGAAATGCAATTGTTAACTTTGTTAGACATCGGACTGAGGCAAGAAAAGGTTCCCCAATGGGGTACTTAGCTTTGAAGACTTCGGACTGAAACTCTATTCGAAAATCTCAGGTGTCGGCCGACTGGCACTTGCGAACTGCTTCTGCTTCGGGCGGCAAGAAAGACTGAAGAAAATGGCGTCAGATGCCTCTCATATACCCCTGGCACTCTGACGTCAGGGAAGAGGTGATAGCAACCAACGCCGGACCAAGACTTTGGAATTCTGTCCGACTGCGGGACCGCCTGACAGCAGGATAACCCAAGTGTGATGACTGCAGCAGGGTAACACGATGAACACCTAGAAGCTAGATCATTTCCCTGTGTCTTTGCTGGAGTGTCTTGAGTGAGCCAACTGCGTAATCATTCTACTACATAATAAGGCAGAACTCAAGCTTCGCATAGCAAAAACATCTAGGCACTTCGGTTGAAATGCTGGCAATGATGAGACATTAAAAACACTATGCTGTGGGCTAAAAAAAAAACAGAAATATGTAACCATGGACCTGACTTGATTTAGGGACTGCAAGTGCACTTTGAGTGTCTATGCTTCTTAGGCTTCAAACAGTAAACACTTCCAACTGGAATCATATGAAGGTATGACCCATGTGAGAGGCTAGAAAAAATTGAGGACCACTGGGGTGCCTACCATCTGTAAGCCATGACCTAGTGGCAAAGGCAGTATGGTCTTATAAGTATACACCTTCAGAAACTTTACAGCTGCAAAGATCAGATAGTTATTCAAATGTTTACCCACTATGGAAGGTTCTTCTTCTTAAGACCCACTGACCTCATGACAATAAACTTTGTAACATGAAACAAAATTATAGGTGAAACTTAGAAAGAGAAGCACTTTCTTATTTTATACTAGTCTACAAATGCAACATGCTAGACAGTGATAAAAATCTTAAGTGCCCACAGAGTTTTACCTCAAGTAAAAGCAGGCAGTGCAAGGATAAAGCCATCATGATGAACCATTTCACTGGGTCAATCACAGCAGAAGAAAAATACAATAAAATACTTGGAAAAAATACATTACGGCCAATGTCTGTTATTGTTCGGCAAGACTTGTACACAAAGCTAAGTGTCAAAAGCATCATCAAATTTATAACTACATGCCTAAAAAAAAAAAAAAACGTAAATCCTCTGCAGTGAACTGCTCGGTTCTAAAAATTCAATGGAAAGCAACAAAAATCACAGCAGAAACTCATCGCGTGGACAAAACAAGGCAAGGCTTTAATAAAAAATGATCCCTTTTGCTTCTTCAGATCATATTCAACTAAACACCATGAACTAAATGCAAAGATATTATTCCCCTGGACCACCCCAACCAACAGACACACAGACAATTACGGTTGCTAAGTAACTAATCACAAAAGTGGGTTTGCGAAAGCGGTCATAATTTTTTATTAAAGTCTTGGCTTGTTTTGTCCACGAGCTGCGTTTCTGCTGCAGTTTTCGTTGTTTTTTTCCATTGAAATGTAGAACTACAGTAACCTGCAAAAAGTATGCAAAATAATTTACTAGGAAGATAGTAGGCATTATGACTAACTGTAGTTATCTTTGAGGATTGAGTAGATCTCAACTCTGAAAAGAAGAATGGCTTTCCTACACCTCAACAAGCTTAAAGACAATGAGGTACCATCTGATCCAGTTCCAACATGGTGAAGTTGAACTCTCCAATCACTATTTTTGTAAGAAATCAGTGCCAGCAGTCACTTGCAACAGGACTATTTCCTTTATTTTGAGAAATGTCTCCCTTTTTAATGTCTACATGATCTCAGAGTTAATGTATACAAGCCTGGGGGAGCTTCCTCATATTGGGGGTGCAAGAGGGCTTGCCCCCACCAAAAACTACTTTTTTTTGTCCATATAACTCATTCTTTTCCAACTTCAGTGAAATATATTAATGTGCAAGTCTAATTCATAATTTACCTTTGGTGGTGACTGCTGCTGCTTGTTAGCATTTGCTGAATGCTGTTGTCGTAGAGCTCTAGGAATAAACTCAGGTGCAAGTGGATTAAGGACATAAGTTTTCTTCAGCTCCAGTGCCTCCAGCTGTGCTTTGATTTGTTCAAAAGTGATGCCATGAAGACTTTCATTGTCATGACAAATTGCAATGAACCGTTCCCAAAATTTCCTTTAGAAATACAAAAAACATTACATCTATACTTTAAAAGCAAAAAGCAAAACTTCACTCTTAATAAATCTAACAGAATATATTGATGACTATATAAAAACATACTATTTTTATCTTAACCTAACACCGGTTAAAGATCAAATGTGATTTCATTCAGATTTCTAAGATTTTGACAGGAGAGGTGATGCCCACTAGAAAAAGCATTAATGAAAAAAATAACTTCAATGCCACTGAACTAATAAGTTCATACAAGAGACAAATTGGTTAATCAAGGAATTCGTATTCTACAGATGGGAGCAGAAATGTAACTTCTTCAAAAGCTGCTCGACTAGTAAATGTTGGGTTACAATTATGTCATCTACAAGGTCATGTCTGGCAGAAATGGATGACTGTGGACCAGCTAAGCTCCAAATCATGTAGGTGCCTGCACTACATCAGGATGATATGCAGAATGGCTGGAGTAGTATCAGGTTTTACATAGCCCAAATAAACTTTTTTTTTACATAGCACTGTTATGTCTGCCTGATGAATGGCTCTTGGCAGCTTCAATCAGTTCTGAAGTGCCTGCTGAAACACCACATAGAATTACAAGATCTAGAGAAAAAAGCAGGACCGAAGGTGCAGCCAGTCACAACCCACCCCCAGCTAGGGGAGCTCTGCTGCCTAATGCAACAACATTCTGTCTTGTTGAAAAAACGTGAGCCTAAAATTACATCCTTCTTAGCCACCACAAAGTGATGAGGATTAGTTCTGTTCCTTTGTCCTAATAGTTGGAGTTGAAGCATGCAGTTATAGCTGGAAAGTACAGTTGTGTACACCTACCATAAATGTAGATGTTCGAGTGTCTTCACTGTTGCAGTCATGACTGTAGGGTTCTCCCCTGCCGGCAGGCAGTCCTCGGTCGGCCAGAATCCCAAAGTCTGGGTCCGGCATCGGCTGTTCAGCCACGCTCCCTGACGTCAGAGCGCCAGGAGTACAAACCTGACAGCCGACGCCATGTTCTCCAGTTTTTCTTGCCCCAGATGTCAGGAGTCCTAAAATGAGTAAGGTCCCATATCCTTTGCAAATACACCTCAGAAGAATGGTGAAAAAAGGAACCACACAAAAGTAAAAATAAGAGGGGACAGGAGGGAGGAACCAGACTGCAACAGTGAAGACACTCGAACATCTACATTTATGGTAGGTGTACACAACTGTACTATGTTCATCGTGTTTTACTGTTGCAGTCATGACTGTAGGGTAGAATCCCAAAGCTGAAAGAAAGGGAGGTGGTCATAAAGAAGAAGGGGCGGCTAATAGGCCCTGCAAGACTGCAGAGGCAAAGCCTGCCCTAGACTTAGAGTAGAAAAGTAAATTGTAGTGCTTAGAAAAAGTATGCACTGAACTCCAAGTTGCAGCTTCCAAAATGTCTTTGGTAGGAACTCCCCTGAGGAAGGCCACAGAAGTGGCAGCAGCTCTGGTGGAATGAGTCTGTATACTCCCTGGGATTTGCTTTCCATGGTGTGAATAACAAAATCTGATTCCATGAGCAATCCATTTAGAAATGGTCTGTTTTGAAATGGCTTTACCTTGGGAACTTGAAGCATAAGAAACAAACAATTGTTCTGATTTTCTGATGTCCTTGGTTCTGTCCAGGTAAAACGTAGTTGTCTGTGTACATCCAAGGAATGTAAGATCCTTTCCCCTTTATTTTGAGGAGTGGGGAAAAAGTTGGCAAGTGGATAGTTTAAGGCCACTTTGGAAACCACTTTAGGCATGAAGGTAGGATTATTCCTCACAGACACCCTGTCTTGATGAAAAATAATATAAGGTTCCACAGCCATAAGAGCTTGTAACTCTGAAACTCTCCTGGCAGAGGTTAGGGCTAACAGGATAGCTGTCTTCCAAGATAAAAGCTTGATGTCAGAAGAGGCAGCAGGCTCAAAAGGAGGCAAGGTTAGTTTTTTCCAAAACATAGTTGAGATCCCAAGCAGGAATGGGAGGAGATCTAGGAGGTCTTAAGTTCTTAGCTCCTCTGAGAAACTGTCTCATGAGCTGGTGGGAAAAGATTGGAGGGTCTGTATTATAATGAGCAGAAATAGCAGAGGCATGTATCTTAATGGAAGAGAAAGAGAGACCCTTATGTAAGAGATCCGTCAAGTAAAGTAAAATTAAAGGAATGATCGGAAGAAGATGATCAGAATCCTGAGCCTGCATCCAGGAACAAAATCTTTTCCATTTTCCTGCATAAGATTTTCTAGTGCTAGGACATCTGGCTTCTAAAATGACATCCATAACCTGCTTGGGTAGGAAAGAAGAAATCAAAGGCCCTGGATTAACCAGGCCGCCAGGCTGAGAGTTCTGACATGTGTAGAACCTGACCCTGATGTTGAGACAGAAGGTTCGGAGACTGAGGTAAAATCCAAGGGGGCTCCAGACATAGGTTTTTTAGAGTTGGGTACCAAAACTGTCGAGACCAATTTGGGGCCAGCAAGATTATCATCTTGGGCTTGTCCTGTTTTATCTTTAATAATACCCATGGAAGAAGAGGAAGAGGTGGAAAAGCATATCCCGAGAGGTTCCTCCAACTGAATGATAGGGCATCCACTTTCCAAGCTTATTTGTGGAAAGTCCTGGTGCAAAAATTCTGTAGTTGATGATTGAGATAGGATGCAAAGAGGTCTATGTGAGGACATCCCCAGACTGCTGTTATCATCCTGAATATTTTGGTGTCCAGCATCCACTCGTGTGGATCCGAAAGGTTTCTGCTCAGACTGTCTGCCAGGAAGTTTTGCTTCCCTGGTAGAAACTGAGCTTGAAGGTCCAGATTGCAAGCTAGAGCTGTGTTCCATAGCTCTAGATTGCAAGAGCTGTGTTCCATAGATCCATGGCTAGACTGCAAAGGGGGTAGGAATGAGATCCCCCTTGCTTGTTTATGTACCACATAACTGTGGTGGTGTCTGTCCGTATTAGTAGTTGTCCTGGTTGTAGAAGATTCCTGAAGGCCATTAGAGCTTTCTGAACGGCTAACATTTCCTTTAAATTGATATGCAGGTGCTTCTGATCCTTTGTCCAAAGGCCCTGCAGACAGTTTCCCTGAAAATGGGCTCCCCAAACATAATCAGAGGCGTCCGTGGTTAGAATCTCAGTGGCAGGAGACAGACAGAAGGGTTTCCCTTTGTTTAGAGTACATGCCCTGGACCACCAAAGAAATTCCTTTTGAAGGCAAGGCAGGACGGAGATCAGTATGTCTAAACTGTGGCAATGCTGAGACCATACACTTTTTAGGTACCACTGTATTTTCCTCATGTGTAGTCTTGCATATGGTACGAGAAGGATGCAGGAGGCCATGTAACCCAAAGCCTGCAGGAATCTCCTTGCAGATAGCTGAGTTAAAGTTGCCAAGGTCTTGAAAGTTAAAGCCAGCTGTAATTGTTTTTCGGATGTCAGAAATGCCATCTGGGTTGTGGTGTTTAGAAGAGCACCCAGAAATGTTATCTGTTGTGAGGGTGTCAAATTTGACTTTTTTATGTTTACAGAGAATCCCAGGAACTTGAGGAGGTTCTGTACAAATTCTAGATGCTGGAGTAAGACATCCTTGTTGTCTGCCTGAATTTGACAATCATCCAGATAAGGGTAAATTTGAATTCCCTTGAGTCTGCAGTAAGCTACTACTGGAGCCAGGCATTTGGTGAAGACCCTGGGCGCAGTAGACAATCCAAAGGGCAGCGAAGAGAATTGAAAGTGCTTCGATCCCGCCTTGAACCTGAGGTATTTTGCATTCCTGCCTGATGGGAATGTGTAAATATGCCTCCTTTAAATCCAAAGTTACCATCCATGCATCTATGGACAGCACTGGAAGTAGCTGCTGTAGAGTAAGCATCTTGAATTTTGGAATCTCTAGAAAGGTGTTCAAGACTGACAGATCCAGAATGGGTCTCCATGAGTTTTGCTTCCTGGGGACTAGAAAGAGCCTTGAGTAAAAACTCTGTCCCATCTCTGAAAGTGGAACCGGTTCTATGGCTTTCATGACCAAAAGAGCTTAAACCTGGTTTAAGGCCTCTGTCCATTGATGTTTTGGAAGGTCTGGCCATCCGCTTGGCCTTGGCAGGGTATGAAAATGGAATTTGTAACCTCTTAAAACCACATCCAGAACCCACTTGTCTTGGGTTATACGAGTCCGATTTTGATAAAGAGAGAGTTTTCATCCGAAAGGGGCTTCCAGGCAAGAAGTTCCTGCAGCCCAACAGAGGGAGTCATTGAGTTTGTTTCCTATGAGTTTGTGACCTGTCCTCTCCTCCCCTAGGGGTGGAAGCAGTCCACTGTCTTGGTCTATAAGAAGCTTGTGTTTGAGGCCTTCCTCTGGAGCGTCTATATCTACCCCTCTGAGGCCTATCTGAAGTGGGAAAGGACCAATTTTTAAAAGGCCAATTCCTGCTAAATCTTGGTGGCTGTACTTGTAAGAAATCTTTAACTGTTTGCATGGATTTCGCCTTATCCTCCATCTTTTTAATCACCTCTTCAGCTTTTGATCCAAACAAAACATTATGCTGAACAGGAGCATCCAATAATTTAGCTTTTACTTGTTCTGGCAAATTGTTCCTTTAGCCATGCATGCCTTCTAATGACTGTGCCGAAGGCAGCAGCCCTACAAGAAGCCTCCAAAGCATCAAATCCACAGTGTAAACCATGCTTCCCAACTTGTTCAGTGGCATGCAATAAGTCATGTAATTCCTTATCATCTGCACAGGCAGAAATGGAAGTAAGCTTTTGTTTTAAAACAGACAAGAGAAATTGCTGGTATTTCAGCATATGAAACTAACAGTTTAAAGCCCTAATGGACAAAGTAGCAGAAGTGTACACTTTTTTGCCCCATCTTCTAAAGATCTAGAATCCTTTTCAGTGGGAATGGGATTTTTGGCAGAAGCGGCCTTAACTCCCTTGGGACCCTGAGAAATGGTTGCAGGGTCAGCAGAAGGGTTCTTGTATAAAAACTGGTGGGAATCAGGAACCCTGTAATATCTATCAGGCTTAACAGAAGCAGGAGGAAAAGAGTCAGGGGTTAAGTTAGCCTCCGAAAAAGCATCATCCACAATATCCAAAACAGGAGGAATAGCCAGGGGTCTAATGTTGGGGGAGAAGAAGAAAATCCCTTAATCTTTTCTTAGATTCCGAATACTCCTGTCCTTCCCATTGGAAATGTTCCCTCATTTCATGCAAAGTTTCCCCAAAAGAGAAATCCTCAGGGGGAGAAGCTGAAGGAATGGATTCCTCAGCATCAGAATCCTCATAAGGAGGGAAAGAATATTCCTGGTCAGAAGAAGAAACTGAAGAAACAGAAGCCTGATCAGAGGAATCATAATAAACATCCTACCTTGGCCTTTTATCTGGAGGGGGATGAGAACCCCTAATCATAGTAAGTAAATCCTCCGCCATCTTGAGTAACTGTTTCTGTGACTTGGGAGCCAGTTCAGAAGAGGCCTGTGTTGCAGTCTTTGATTTAGAAGGAGTGTTTGCCTTTGTCTTTGGCTTTGCCTTTATTAGAAGCTGAGTAGGCCTGAAAACCCCTTCGGAAGCCGGTACCTGCACAGCGGCTCCGGACCCATCCGAAGGAGCACTGTCCGAAGGTCCTGCAATAGAAATATTTAAAGGCCTGGTTGGCTCCTCATGAGAGTCCGTTTCGGCCATCGGTTCTGAAATGGCCGACGACAGGGGCTGCAAAAGCGCCTCACTGACGACGGCCGAACCTGAAGCTGGCTCCGCTTGTGCGCTATCATCAGATTTGGACCTCGGAGACCTGTCTTTATCCTTGCGACTTTTGTGAACTCCGGTAGCCGGAACCGTATCCAATGACATTTTGTAGTTAAATCGCCTACCGAAGTAATGAAAAGCAAAATTGTACCTTCGTTTAATTGTACGTTGATTGAATCTAGCACAAAACCGACAACTAGCTACGTCGTGGTCAAGGCCTAAGCAAGGAATACAGTAAGAATGAAAATCCTTATGAGGTATTTGCTTCCCACATGAAATACAATTATTAACTTTTTCTGACATTGGACTGGAGCAAGAAAAAGTTTCCCCAATGGGGTACTTAGCTTTGAGTGGAGAAGAAAGTCTTCGGACTGAAGTTTATCAGAAAAAATCGTCAGGAGTCAGCCGACTGGCACTTGCGAACTGCTATCACCGCACAGCAAGAAAGACTGGAGAACATGGTGTCGGCTGTCAGCTTTGTACTCCTGGCGCTCTGACATCAGGGAGCGTGGCTGAACAGCCGACGCCGGACCCAGACTTTGGTATTCTGGCCGACCGAGGACTGCCTGCCGGCAAGGGAGAACCCTACAGTCATGACTGCAACAGTGAAACACGATGAACATCAATGGCAATGCACACAACAATTTTCCATGTCACATAATGCCGACTATGGCAACAGTCAACTCCCCTATATACTGCTGAACTGAGCAGAGTGTGGAGAACCCAATCATGATATGGCTCCTGAAACCACAGCTCCTGGAGATGGCTACTGAAGCACCAAGGGAGTCTCTCTTTACCTTCACTTCCCTTGGGCCTCAAAAAGTAGAAAACATTACCCCCCCCCCCCATGGCCCACTGCCAGATGTTTATTTGCCTCTGTGTATAAATTTCTCAAAGTCTTTTCGATTTCTAATACTATGACAGGAATGGACCCATCTCTAAGTCAAAACATAACTAATGTTCCTGAAATTAGTACTGCTTCAGTCTTTGATGTTAACCGAAAGTGCTTCTCCTAGCACCCACAATATGCTCAGAACTGACGGACTCCTGCAGTTCATACGAAGTTACATATATCAGTAGAATATCTAAATAAGACTGTAAATTCCTTTTTATACGACCCACTGCTCCTACTACTACTGGAATGATGTATCCTCCTTCCACATTGCCATTATCTCTGCCTGCAAATCCTGGTACTTTATGACTTTATCTGTCTGTATTTAAGACACTAAAATCACTCGGTGAAGCAATTTCAATGATTAATGCTACTTTTGTCTTCTTTTCATGGACTACTGCATCTGTTTTTCACACATCTATTTTTTGAATTGCTGGTAATGGATGATCCCATGTGATATAAATGTCATCATTCTCTATAATGTTTTGTTGCTCATGTTTCCAGTGCTTCTCAGCTACATCAATATTGTAAATTTTGCACAATACCCAATGAGACAGTTTTGCCACATTTAGCCTTTTAGTATACAGGCCCTCTGCCATTAGTTTATCACACCCAGCAACATGATGTGCAACCTTTTCCAGTCCTGTTTTCTCTCCAACATGTTCAATGGACTTTGTAAAACCAATGTGAATGCAGTGTACTATCCCAGGCTGATCATATTAACCTTTTATCTTGTGGTTTAAATTCACCTCTCCTCAATTCCAGAGTCAGATACTAAATTGACATGAGGCTGTGCCAGGACTTTTCTGTACTTGCAACTATATTTATACCTTTTCCACATGCCTTGCCTACTTATCTGATCTGTCCTGTAATCTTTTGTCTGCTTCTGGTAAGGTTTCCATTCCAGCTTCACTCAGATACTTTTGCTAGATGTGTTCTCTTCATGTTTCAAAACTTTCACTAGGCTTGCATCTAATGACGTCAGAAGATATGTATGCAGTCATACGATTTTATATATATATATATATATATATATATATATATATATATATATATATATAGATAGATAGATATATATATATATATATATATATTCAAGGAGGCCCATGCCTCCTTCAGAACAAGATGTATATAATCTCGGTATATACTGAATTTTATACATCACTTGACAAGTGTGAAAAAGAAGTTATGTACTCACCACAACATTCCATCTGAGTAGTTATACTTCATTATTCTGCAACCTGTGCAATGTGGGTATTCGGATCCATATCGGATCCGAACAGGCAACTTTACAAGCATCTGCTCTGAGCTCCAAGCTCCTCCTCCCCCTTACCCAAAACACACCACCATCTCCTGCCTTCCCTCAGATCGAGTTTGCTGCAATCCAAACTAATCAGCAACTCAAACTAGAAGAAACCATACGTGATCATCACATGAGAAGGTTCGGGGGAAGGTTGCAGAAAAATGAAGTATAACTACTCAGATGGAATGTAATGGTGAGTACATAACTTCTTTATCTGAAGTAGTTAACTTCATTTTATCTTCAACCTGTGGGACAGAGTCCCCAGCTACTCAAACCCCTGGGAGGCCCTCATGGAGAATATTCCTGAGCACTGCAGAGATTAAATCCAACTTGTAATGAGAAATGAAGGTATGTGACTTAGCCCAAGTTGCTGCCGCACAAATGTCATTCAATGACGCCCTACACCAGAAAGCAGCAGACGTCACCATAGATCTGGTAGAATGAGCTTTAACAGGACCAGATGGAGACCAGCCTTTGTCTTTGCAAATTTGCAAAATACATAGTGTAATCCATCCAGCTAAGGAAACTTTGGAGATGGCCTTACCCAAAAAGGGCTTAGAAAAGGACACAAATAACTGGTCAGACTTATGGAAGGGCTTTGTTCTGTATAAATAAAAATGAAGTTGTCTATGAACATCTAGCAAATGCAGTTTATATTCACCCTTGTTCTGAAAATTTGGGAAGAAAACAGGCAAGTTAATTGGTTGATTAATGTTTGATTCAGAAGCCACTTTTGGTAAGAAAGAAGGGTTTGTGCGGAGAAAAACCCTGTCCTTATGGAAGATCAAGTAAAGGGGCACGGCAGCCAAGGCCTGAAGCTCAGAAAGCCTCCTAGCCGAAGTAATAGCAACCAGGAAAGGCCGTCTTCCAGGATAAGAACTTTAAATCACTGAAGCTGCAGGTTGAAAGGGGGGAGTAAGTAAGGCCTGAAGAACCAAGGTAAGGTCCCAAGGAGGAACAGGGTTCGACTGGAGGGCGCAAAAGAAAAGTGCCTTTAAGAAAAGCCTTACACAATCTAGAAGAGGCCTGGGCATTCCTGTTCTCGCCGACATGGAAAATTTGAAATAGCTACAAGTTGCACTTTCACAGTGGAAGAACTGGCCCCTTGCTGAAAAATGCTGGCTAAGAAATCCAGTACCACAGATACAGAGACCATAAAAGGATCCAGCTTTCTCTGAGATGCCCAAATAGAAAATTGTTACCATTAACTGCAGTAAATCTTCCTAGTGGAAGACTTATGAGCTGCCACTAGAATAGTTTTCACTGAAGATGAAAGACCGGGAGTCCTGACAATTAAGGGAACTGGAACAACCAAGCTGTCAGCTTGAGGCTGTCCAGGTTGGGCGGGCAGGTGCCCGAAGGATGAGAAATGAGATCTGGGCAGGGATCTAGAATCAAAGGAGGAGCTAGAACAGGAGACTAGAGGAAGGGGAACCAAACCTGACGAGGCCAGAACGGGGCTATGAGGATAACCTTGCACCCCAGTCGGCAAGCCTTTTGAAGAAACTTCGGAATGAGTGGTAATGGGGGATAAGTGTACAGGATCCCGGGACGCCAAACATGGACTAGAGCATCCCTTGGGGGGGGGGGGGGTCCCCTGGCGATGGAATCAGAACGAAGAACTCATTGCACTTCGCGTTGGAAGGAGATGCAAAGAGATCACAGCAAGGCTGTCCACACGCAAGGAAGACCTCCTCCGCTATCGACTGCTTCAGAAACCACTCATATGGCATTAGAATAGCCCAACTCAATTTATCTGCTAAAATGTTGGAGCGTCCCGGGATGTGCATTGCAAGCAGAAACTGACTGGTGGAGATCACCCACACCCAAACTTTCATGGCTTCGCGACATAAAAGGAAAGATCTGGTTCCTCCCTGTTTATTGATGTACCAGACAACCGACATGTTGTCTGACTGAACTGCAATAGTCTTCAGAGGAAGAACAATATGGAAGGCCTGCAACGCTAAAAGCACTGTTCTCATATCCAGAACACTGATGTGCAATCTGGTCTCGATCTGGGACCACATGCCTTGGACCGTCCTCCCCAGATAATGATCCCTCCACCCAAGCCGGGAGGCGCCCGTGGTCACTGTGGCTTGGGCTGTGGATGGAACAAAGGGGCGTCCCGCTACAATCTCCGGAGACTGGACCCACCAGAGAAGTGACGCCCTGCTGGCTTTGCTGATGTGAATTGGGTATTCCATGGGGAGATCCAGCCAAGACCACTGTACGGCTGGAGTCCATTGCAGAACACGCATGCGAAGGCATGCACAGGGGAGGATAGAAATTGCTGCAGCCATAGAGCCCAAGGCTCTGAGAACGTCTGCCACATTCGGTAACCTGGGGCCAAGAATCAGTGATACATGAGCCCTTAGACTCTGGACTCTGTCTGGCATTAGGAAGACTTTCAATTGAAGAGTGTCCAGCCATGCCCCGATAAAGTCCAAGACCTGTACCAGATTCAAGAGTGACTTGGGAACACTGACTGTAATCCCTAATAGGGCTGCAAGATGCAGGAAGAAGTCTCTGGCTTGGCAAAAAGACGCTTGGTGGAAGCAGCGAGGAGCCAATCGTCTAGATAAGGGAATACCTGAATCCCCAGAAGCCTCAGGTGAGCCGCTACGACCGCCATTACCTTGGTAAACACCCTGGGGGCTGTGGTGAGACCGAAGGGTAGGGCTCGGAACTGGAAATGACCGCCTCCCAGCCAGAAGCGAAGGAATCTGCTGGTGCTTCTGTGAATCTTGATGTGGTAGTAAGCATCCTGGAAGTCTATCGAGCACATCCAGTTGCAGTCTCAAAGATAAGGTAGAATGGACTGTAGGGTGACCATCCGGAATTTCTGTTTGGCGATAGCAAGGTTTAAGGTTGGCAATTCCAAAATGTTTCTGAGGTCCCCTGTCTTTTTTGGCACTAAAAAGAACCCGGATGCCTGACCTGGACTGATATGGGGGGGGGGTCAGCTCGATAGCTCATTTTTGAAGCAGCTTGGAAACCTCCAGCACTGCGGTCTCCCTTTGAGCGGGTGGAACATCTGGGAGGCGTTTTGACTGGATTGGAGGGGCAAAAAATGGGATGGTGTAACCTCTGGATATTATTTGAAGCACCCAACGATCTGCAGTTATGGACTCCCATGCCATTGGGTGCAATGATAATCTTCCCCTGACTGCCTCCAGAGTAGGATAGTCGGGCAACTACTCAGGGCTGCTGCATGGGCCTGTCTGAGAAGGGTTCCCTAGACCCAAAGTTTCTTGGACCCCCTCTGCCTCTGGGCTGGCGTCTATCATGTCCACCTCTGCCTCTAGGTGATGAGTTGTCCTGAAAGTCCCGGGAAAACTGCGATTTCCAAAACATCTTTTGCCCTCTCTGATTCCTGGAAAATGACCTTCAAGGGATAGAGAAGTGGATTTTGATGGCAGACAAAGTCTTCCTGTCTTTCTCACTCTGGACAAGGGTGTCATGTATGGTCTTCCCAAACAGAGAAGAACCATCGAAGAGAGCATTCATAAAAGAAACCTTGAAGGGGTCTGCAAACTGACAGTCTGAGCAAAGCGTGTCACCTCATAGCAACGCCGGTCCCAGACGCCCTAGCTGCTCCTTCTGTAGCATGAGAAAGGTGGTGCATGGACGTGTTTGACACGGATTTCAGAGTAAACATCTTTGCGGAGACCAGATGCTTGTCCTCCTGCGACAAAGACTGTGGGGGCGACTCAGCTAACTCTGACTAGGTCTCGCTGCAGTCATATAACGTGTGCCAGGTAGTTCAGTGCTCAGATGGAGAACATTTCTGATGAATACACTCGCTTCCCAAATCGATCCACCATCCTGGATTCCTTATCCGGAGGGTAGACCGAGGAACTCTCCTGAGCCAGTTCCCTCTTGGTGGCTGCTGCAACCACCATAGCATCCACAGAAGATACCTTATACCATGCCTGTCTGTCAGAGGGCGGAGAAAGAATTTTGTTTGGGCGCTTAGGTATCGGCTCTATGGCGTCAGGCTCCTTCCATGCCTGCATGGTGATAAGATCCACTAAAGGATCCGCAGGTGGGGACACCCAGGAAGTAGATGGCCCCATGCCAAAAGCCTCCAGGAACACTGATTCATCTGTAGAAGGTTTTGGGGCTGACCAACCTCCACTCTGGCGGAGGATCTCCATGATGTCTCCAAAGGAGACATCCTCGGGGGCTGACCTGGTGGAACCTTCTCCATCTAAATCAGTGTCTTCGGTAAGGTACTCAGGGGAGTCCGAGTGCCTCCTTTTTCACATATGCTTACGATGACCCTCCTCAGTGGGGCTCTCTGAAGAGGCTCGTGAGCCATGGGGGGGGGGTTCCTCCAGGGGAACCGCCAGGGGCTCCTCTAGCATGGGCTGCCCCTGAGACAAGATGAAGGGAGTCGTAACTGAATCTGAGACAGTCTGGGCAGAATCCAAGGAAATAGGCTAGGGTCTCGATCCTTGGAAGAAAACCCTCTCCACCACATCGAACACCAATGGAGAGCGCACCTCCTTAGAGTCCAACATGGAGAAAGCTCTCCCCGGGTCCGTCGTGAGGATCGGAGCTGAGGCTAGGGTAGCCGGAGCTCCGAAGGAACGGCTTGGATCCGACAAGGTCAGAGCCAAAGACATACCCATCCCCTCGGGTCCAACTCCCTGTCCTCGACCCCGAAAGTGGCTCGAATGTGAGCTAGTTGGATCCGAGGAACTCAAGGTAATTGCCAGAGTCGAGGATGGAGGAACCATCTGCGGCGAATCTCCAGCTTCAAAGATCCTCGGATCCATATACCCCGAAACCACAGGCTGGATCGGGGAAGGAAAAGTCAGGTGAAAAAATGTCATGGAGGTCCCCCTTCCAGAGGAAGAGGGGCCTGGCAAGACTCCTATCTGGATTTGGGTCCAAATGAGTCTCCTCATCATCCTGTCCATATCCATTTCAGAAAGACTCCGAGCACGAGGAAGCAACCGACTCAGACCTGGCTGGTCGCTGGGAGGATCTAGAGGAAGGCCTCAGCTCCGTAGGCTCTGGGGAAAAATCTGGGGAGTTTGGCTGAGGAGAAACAGGTCTCGAGAGCTTAGAAGGCAAGCTAGGGAAGGACTCCCGATCTGCAGACCATTTACAGGGCCTATCCCCTTTCTTCTGTCTCTCCCTCTCTCTGCATCCTTGTGTCTGTCTTTTTTGTCTCACCCTTTGGTAACATCCCCTTCAGCATGTCTAGCGGGAGGGTGAGTCCCAGCCTGAGGGCGGGAGTTGTAGAAGCAGAGGCCGAGGCTGTAGAAGAATCCAAGGTAGATGCTGGAAGCAGGCCGTTTGCCACATGTTTGGCCTTTCTATCTTTAAGGGCCCTTGGATTAAACCCTGCACAAATGCTGCTTTGGACGGACAAATGTGCTACGCCCAAGCAAGCAACACACAGAGTGTGGCCATCCGCTGGTGAAAGCTTATGGCCACACACTGCACATTTTTTTAAAAGTAGGTTTTGGTTGTTCAGACATCCCAGAAAGCAACAACCACACCTAGACACCCAAAAACACTACCTGAACATGCACATACTAAGGGAAGGGCCTACACAAAAACTACCTCACGATATCTATAAACGCTTTTTTTTTTTTACAAAAAACGACAAACTAGCATTAGGGGGAGGAAAATGAACTGAGAAAACTCTCTTGAAACAAACTCCAAAAAGCACTTACAGTAAACTCTAAAGCTGAGAGCTGCAGAGATCATGATGCTGATGCACTAAGCGACAAACGAGATCTGAGGGAAGGTAAGAGATGGTGGTGTGTTATCGGTAAGGGGGAGGAGCTTGGAGCAGATGCTTGTAAAGCTGCTGGCTCAGATCCGATATGGATCCAAATACCCACAGGTTGAAGATAAAATGAAGTTAACTACTTCAGATGCATTTTTCTTGTTTTACTGTCCAACTGATCCAAAACCTTTTTGGGCCAGTCAATCACCACAAAACTATAAGTCAGAACAGGAAGAGCAAATTGGTTTATAGTCCAAACTTCATTCCTAAATGTCAGGGCTGTTTTCAGTATTAATTTTACTGAGTTTTGTATGCATTTACTCATGTTTTATTATCGATCCTTCTTCAGTTCCCAAATATTTATATACTCTCTACTGCTCAAGTTCCTTTATATCATATTCCTGTCCCAGACAGGACATTCTCTTGGTGCTCCGGCTTTCCTGATTTGTGCTTTTGCACGTTTATCAAAACCAAATGACGTTTTATATAATCTGAAAAAAATTTGACTCTTGTAGTTGTGCTTTCAGCTCCTCATCTATTGAGTTATACAGTCTTAAATCATCCACAAAAAGATGAGCTGTCTTCACACTTTGCTGTTGTCTGGGAGCCAAACTGCAACCATGACCTAATCTGGTAAGTAGACAGCTTAATGCGTTTAGGGCAAGACAAAGCAGCAGTGGTAACAGTGCGTCACCCTGGAATAGTCCCTTTAGAACTTTTATCCCTGGGATAATGATTTGTCCTTTACGATGACTTATCTGTAAAGTGGTTTGTCACTGTCATGATAACTAATGTAATCAACTAATGTAAGGTTGTTGATGTTTGTCTTTTCGGCTTTTCCCGGTTAGGGGTCACCACAGCAGAACTCCGGTCCGCTAATGACTGGCAGTCAATTTTTTTTTTATGGTGCCGAATTGTCAGCCTGACACCCAACCTTCAGCGAAGGCACGCCCATTGACGCATGTCTTTTGGAGGCCACTTGACCGCGGGGAGAACATGCAGACTCCACACAGAAGGCACTCCAGCCAAGAATCGAACAGGAAAACCTCTTGCTGTGAGGCAACAACGCTACCGCTGTACCACCGCGGCTTCAACCAATGTAAGGTACATTTTAAATATCTGTAAGCACTCCTTTATCCACGAATGTGGGATACTGTCAAATGCCGTTTTGTAGGCTATTCATTCCATACTTAAATTCTTCCCCTTTCGACAATTCTCCATTATGACTTTACTTAACAACAAATGATCTTTTGTTCCATATGACTTTCTTTCATTACCCTTTTGTTCTACTGCCATAACTAAGTTTTCTTCTAAATGACTATAAACATCAATTCCAGTAAACAGTTTATACATTGTCAGAAGGCAAGTTATTGATTGGTCTAGGTTCACCCTTGAGGAGTATTGTTTTTCCTGTTGTTAACCAGGATGGTGTGTTTGGAGTGTGCATACAAGTAGTTCTTACTCCAGGCTAAATCTTTATGTAACAAAGTTAATACTTTTACCACAAGTTAGGTACTTCATCTGGCCCTGGAGTTTTCCAGTTAGGAGCTTTTCTTAATGTTGTTTCAATTTCTGTGGCCAATGGTTCATCCCATTTCATATATTGTACATTTGAACTTCTTACTTCTGTTATCCATTCAGCATCTTTGTTATGCTCCACAGGGTCTTCAAAGACATTTCTTCAAAATTTATTTATTTTTATTTATTTATTTATTTGCATTTGTTAACCGGGTTGGTCCAGCTGGGTAAGAATTATCCTTTTTCAGTGGAGACCCGAGGGGAAAAGCCCCAAACAGACATACAAATACATACGAATAGAGACAAATTAACAACATTACAGAGGAAAACAATATTATGGGTACAATGGATAAGAAAAACAAACAATGAAAGTTTGAGAATATGAGTAAGGTAGGCCAGAGGCATGCATGCAAAATATTTATGAAAAGGTGTTCTGAGCAAGATCTCTGAATTAAGTTAAAGTAGGCAAAGAAATGATGATTTGGGTGTGGAGTTAGTAGTGTCCGAGTTTTAGGTGGGAGCATGTGAAGGACATTCCCATTTGGAGGAGAGATGGGAGAGAAGCATGGATTTGAAACTGTTGTGGTTAGGTATATTACATAGTGGTGTGCGGAGACTGTTCCATAGTTTGGCTATAGTGTGGGATAGTAGTAGTTTACCAGTTGGGTGGATGGGTTTGTGTACATGCAGGAGGTTTTGGCCTGTGGATCTCAGGGTACAGGTAGGTGTGTAGGGTGTTAGAGATTTAGCAAGAGAGGGGAATTCTGCTGGTTTAAAGATGAGTTTGTGGGCTGTTGTAAGTTGTAGGTACTTTAGGTGGTTGTGGAGTTCTAGCCAGTTTAGGGTGTGTAGGGAGTGACAGTGATGGGAAGAGTTCTTAGAATTGGTTGCAAATTTGCAGATTTTGTTGTAACAGGCGTTTAAGCACGGAGTCCGAGTTGTAGATTGGAGAATAGGGGAGCACCGTACAAGAGAGAGGGGGAGAAGGAAGGTACATGCAAGGGTATGACGGGAAGATGGAGTAAGGTAGTAGTTGTGTCTGTAGAGGAGGCCGATTTTCTGGTGGGTTTTTTTGATTGCTGAGAGGATGTAGGAGTCGAATTTTAGGTTTTCATCTATGGTAATGCCAAGTAGTTTGGTACTAGGAACGATTTCAAGAGGGGTGTTATTGTGGCTTTTGATGGAAAATTGGACTTTGTGGAACTGGGAAGTTTTAGTGGGAGTAAATATCATTAGCTTTGTTTTGTTGGCATTTAGGGCCAAGCGATGCGATTGCATCCATGATTCAATTTTGGAGAAGGCTGTTTGGGTATTAAGTAGAAGTTTGGAGGGGCAGGAGGCTGAGCAGATGATAGTGGAGTCATCTGCGTATTGGATGACTGAGGTTTCAGGGATGGAGAGGTGAAAGTTGTTAATGAATAAGTTGAAGAGCAGAGGGCCAAGTACTGATCCTTGGGGAACTTCTGTGGGTGTAGGTAAGAAAGGGGAGGTTGACTCTTTCCATTGTACAGCTTGCTGGCGCGTGGAAAGGTAGCTGGAGAACCAGTCTAGGGTTGAGGGAGATAGATGCAAGTGTGAGAGCTGGGACAGGAGGAGGGAATGGGAAACAGTGTTGAATGCCTTTGAGAGGTCAAGAAAAAGAGAAGATACGTATTTGCCGCTCTCACGCGCTAGGTTGACTGTTTCGAGGAAGGAAATGAGGGCTGTCATGGTGCTGTGGCCTGGGTGGAAGCCGTGCTGGGTGGGAGAAAGGAGTTTGTGCAGGATTAGGTAGGGCATGAGCTGGGAGTGGATGGCTTTCTCTAGAATTTTAGAGAGAGGAGAGAGTATAGCTATGGGTCTGAAGTTGGTAGTGTCTGTGTTCTTACCACCTTTGTGGAGAGGAATTATGTATGCATAATGCTAGATGGTTGGTACATAGGATTCCTGAATGGATCTATTAATGAGGATGGATATGGGATAGGCTATAGATTCAGCTGATATTTGAAGAAAATTTGCTGGAAGGTTGTCAGGGGCATTGCGGCATGGTTTTAGCTTTTGCAGTAGTCTTTTTATAGCATAGGTGGAGACAAGTTTAAGTGAGAATAGCGGTGGAGGAGGGGGGTGAGAGAGAGGGTTTGGGGTGCAGGGTGAGGGGTTAGTAATGATGGATGGATTGGGGAAAGTGGAGGATAATTTAGCTATACAATCAATGAAAAATTTGTTGAAGTTAGTGGCCGTTTCAAGACTTGAGAGGTTGGGATTGGGGCAGGGGTTGGAAGTATTACCAGGGTTGAGTATTGAAGAGATGGATGTCCAGAATTTCTTTGGATTGTTTGAATGTTTGTATTGCAGACTGCTGTAGTAGTTTTTGCGATCTTGTGTTATTGATTTTTTGGCCAGGTTACGAAGATGTTTATATTCTTGGAGGGTGGTGGGTTTTTTCTGTTTTTGGTACTGTTTCCACTTTTTGTTTCTCTGAGTGATTATCAATTTAGTTTCTTGGGATAGCCAGGGGCAGGAATTTGTTTTGATACATTTGGTTTGTAAAGGGGCTACTTTATCAAGTAAGGTAAGGAAGGTTTGGTTAAAATATGTGACAGCGTTATCTAGTGGAAGGATTTTCAGTGGGGACCAATTAGTAACCTTGAGGCATTCAGAGAAGATTTCGGGGTTGAAGGAAGATAGGTTACGGGATTGTTTGAAAATGTGTTGTTCATCTGTGTGTGAGGATAGGCGGTCAGCGAAGGCTGGTAAGTGGTCGCCTAGGGGGGTCTGGTATTACACCAGCTTTCAAGATACGGTTGGGATGTGTTGTTAATATCCAATCTAAGATGGTACCGGAGGAACCATCTTTGTTTGGCCTAGTAGGAGGTCTATTAGTTGGGTGAAATTGTAGAGGTTGATATAGAGTGAGATGGGGTATCTATGAGGAAGGAGGTCCAGTTAATATTTATATCACCAAGAATGTAGGTTTCATATTTGATGTTTGAGTTAAACCAAGAGAGGATATCTTCCAGAGTTTTGGTATTGTCTCCGGGTGGGATGTAGATGGAGCAGATGCAGATGGATTTATAGTTGTTAAGTTTTAGAAAGCCTACAGTCATTTCTGCAGTGGCAAATGTTGGGGATGGGGTTGGTCAATGGAGTAAAAGTGAGTGTGGAGGAGTAGATAATTGCTACGCCACCTCCTTTTCTATGAGTTCTATCATTGCGTATAATGTGGTAGCCTGGAGGAAGGATTTCATTATCTCTGATGGAGGGTTTGAGCCAGGTCTCAGAGACAGCGGCTATGTCTGGCTTTTTTTGGTGATGTTTCTATTCCTTTTACTTTGTTCCCCAATTCTCTACAAAACTTTTTGTGATCATCAACGAATTGCTTATTTTGTACTTTTCCTTTATATTTATCTGCATATCTAAATGTTTCTGCCTGTCCTGATATCTTCAGTTCATTATTTGCAATAGTGCACAAAAAATCCTGGTCTGTTCTAGTACTGTGCACTGTTTTTATCATGTCTGAGTTTATCTGTTCATCTGATTTCTGTTCTATACTCTTCTAACAGTGACATTTCTTGTCTTAATCGCGCTAAGAGTTTTCTCTATTCGATACTTCCATGACATTTGATTTCTTTTTTTTCCCTTTCCCTTATTATCCTGTATTTTTATGTTAATACTAATCATTAATCATTTTGCTGCACAGTAATATATCTCATTTACTTCCTTCATATCATGTAAATTTCTATTAAAACAAATTAACCCAATAATCAAGACGGTTATCAGACTTCTAACATTTTGGGTCTTACTGACTCTGTTCTTTCAATCTTAATTTGTCTATCCATCTCTATTAAATCAAGCAATTCTTCCCTTATATCTTTTTCCTCTAAACTGAGGGCACACACTTAATTCTCCATTTCTTGTATTCTAGGGGAAGTTCCAAACACCTTACTGTGACAATCTCTTTAGCTGCATCCTACGTCATCTGTTGCTCTTTCATATGAGAACTGATTGACGGATCACTCCACAACATTGACTGGGTCAGAGTTAACAGGTTTCCTGTTCTTTCCCTTGCTGTGCAACTCCAAATGAACTTTTGCACTGGTTTCCTACTGAAGGCACCACAGTATCTTCATGTGGCAACTGATCGGAACCTCGCCATTCCATTTGTTTCTCCTTAATTTGGGGAATCACTGTTCCATCACGCTGTGACATTACCAGAGTTGGATTTTCAGAATTAAATCCTTCACTTTGCAGGTAACCCATTACTTCAGTTTCTATTTTTGTAATGTCTTCATTACTAAATTCTCTTTTCTACTTCCCACTTTGTTTTCTTATTTTTTTGATATTGTAAATTTTCCATGTCTGGATGCCTTTGCACGTATTTCATTTCAAATATCTTTGGTGCTGCTTTTTTTTACTTGTAATGTTATATTTAGTTTTGCTTTCTCCTTTGCATAAATACTCCACCATATTAAATCTATTCTTCTTTCCCATGTCCATATTTCTTCTTCAGATGTCTCCCGCTATGCCTGCTTCTCCTTACTTTGGAGACTCACTGTTGCATCATGCTGTAACATATAACAGTGCTAGACTTTCTACGTTAAATCCTTAATTTTGCAGGTATTTCATAACTTCAGCTTCTATTTAACAACTTCTTTTCTAATCTTCTGTTCTACGTTCCCCCTTTGTGATTTTATTTTTTGAACTGTGAAATTTTCCATAATTGTGTGCCTTTGCCTGTATTTTCTTCAAATATCTTTGGATCTGCTTTTTTGTACTGATTAGAGGCTTTTTCCTTTGCAAAAATATTACGCCATATCAGATTAGTCTCTTTCGCATGTCCATGTTTCTTTTTCATACCTTTTAAAAATCTCTAGGGTTTGTTCTTTATAATTTTGCACTTCCTCAATCGCTTCTTTTTCCAAAGGCCCCAAGGTTTCTTGGTCTCTAAAATGTTTTTCATGAAACTCTTGCATTAATGAACACAAATATGCCTTTGAAGCACCAAACCAAGCATGTCCAAGGGTCAGCTTCTGGTGATTTCTCCTGTCCACCTGGTGAATCTGGGCATACTGGGGCAATGCAGCAATTGCCTCATGTACACAGACAACCCTCTTCTCCTACCACCCAACACTACAACCTGCGAAAGATGCACTTACATAGCCAAACTGGAAGCAAAGCTCTCTCCACCCAAGACTGTGCTACACAGTCAAGAGAAGGTTAACACCTGCACTACACCTCAAGCAACACATAGCCCTTCTAAACCCACACCACCAACACCCACACATAGCAACATTAAACCCACATATGTGGAGGCCCTTAACAGTAACCTGCCCAAGCAACAAGGACCTCCGAAGCTGAAATGCAAACAAACACTAATCACAACCAAAGTGTCACATAGCTCACAACACCAGTGTGCTACCCAAAAACAGCCCCTAAGGCAAGACAACGTACCCAACACTTGACTCTTAGTTGACTCTATAGTCAGGCACACTGATGTCCCACTCACCAGGCTGAACAAGGAGAAAATTACAGACAGCCGCCTGTCGGGTGCCAGGATCCGCCACATAATGCATGCACTCAGGTCACTCCACAACAAGTACAAATATGACACTGTCATTGTCCATGTTGGAGTGAATGACTTGAGATGTACCTCCCTGGACTACATGGAAAAGCTCTTGGATGATGAGGCCCAGGCAGGTATGACCCTACCCCTGAGTAGCATCCCGCCTTCGCCCAGAATGATACCACACAGTATAAGGACAAAATATGACCTCAACAATTCGCTAAGCTTCTGGTGTCATTCAAAAGCGATCTAGTATCTGTCTGCCTGGGATGACATGATCGACAGACCACGATGATTTGCCAGAGATGGTCTGCACCTGTCGCCCCCGGGATTCAGGTTACTGGCTAAGGCTCTTACCACCCCTATAGTGCCTTTTTTAGGCAAAGGAAAAACCACCAGCTTAACAGGTACAAGCATGTAAAATCTGAAGGTAATGCTACTCAATGCTAGAAGTCTAAACCTCAAAATGCACTTTCTCGAGACCTGGTTCAAGGCTCCAGAGAGCACCCCTGCAATACCAGGCTACAACTCTTACCACACTTTTCGGCCACTAAACCAGGACTGAAACACTAAAGGTGGATGAGTGTCCATATTCACCAAGGATATTCACAACACCAGGCTAGTTGCCCAACACAATGCGTCTGAAATTCTCCAGGTGCAAGTAACACTACGTAAGACTGCAATCCAAATCGTGGCTTGCTACAGATTCCTCACCATGCCCCAAGATTCTTACTACACCTTTCTAAACATACTGGAAAATATTAAGATACAACCAAACACCCTAATACTGGGTGATTTCAACTACCCTGCCATTAACTGGGAAAACTCGTGTACCAACACCTTTGCCCAACAGTTCTTGGAATTCATAAATTCCAACGCCCTGGATCAACTAATCCTTAGTCCCACCAGGAGCTCACATATCCTAGACCTGGTCATTACCAACATGGGAAATTGATGCTCCACACCTATGGTCACCCCCTCGTTGGTCAGGTCTGACCATAAGCTAATCACCCTTGACATCCACATCCCACCCCCACCCCCTGGTAAGGAAACCTCAGTAAAAAACTTCTCCAAAGCCAACTTCATGCGACTCAAGTCAGAAGTGACAAACTTCATGACACCCATGCAGATGGGAACTGAAAGTTCGACTGCTGAATCCTACACTAAGGCACTGTACAAGCACATCCACTTGTGCATGAATCATGCCATCGCCAATAGAACCAATACGCTCTCCTCCAAAAAAAGGAAGACAATCTGGTGGTCCCTTGCCATAAACAAACTTTACAACAAAAGGAAGAAACTGTTGCAGAAAAGAGAAAAATCCCAGGATGAAAAAACTCCCTTACCAGCCTCAGTAAGAAGCTGAGATCCCTCATAAAATCCTCCAAAGCTAGTTATAAAAATAAAATTGCTAAAGATTCCAAAGTCAGCCACAAGGCATTCTATACTTATGTCAAGAATCTAAATGGCAATGCTCAGATCTGCTCTGAGCTACAACAGAATGGCATTAAATATACTGATCCCAAGGATATTGCCAATATCCTGGCAGATAGAGTCAGTGCAAACTTCACCTCCCTCTCACCCCCTAAAGGGCCCATCTCAATACCGAAAGATTACCAAATTCTGGTAATAATGGCCACACAGGTAAAAAAACGCATTCTTCAAAGCTAAGAATACAGCATCCATGGGACCAGATGACATCCCAGGCTGTGTACTACATGAACTACAAAATTAACTGGCACCTCACCTAAGTGTCATGTTTAATCATAGCCTCACCTCAGGCTTTGTGCCCACTGAGTGGCACACAGCTACAGTTATCCCACTCCACAAGAGGGGATCCACCTTGGATACCGGTAACTACTGCCCCATCAGTATGACGAGCCTGATATGCAAGGCCATGGAACTTATTATCATGGAACTTATAAACAAAAACATTGGCAACCTTCAAACATTGCACCCCAAGCAGTTTGGGTTCGTGAAGGGCCAATCTTGTCTCCTGAATCTAACTGACTTCTTTGAATCAGTCTCCAGAGCCATGGACAAGGGTAAGTTGGTCCACACAGCCTATCTGGACCTCGCCAAGACCTTCGACACCATCCCCTACTCTGGAATCATAGATAAACTTACTAAGCTGGGCATTAATCCCTAAGTCATTCGATGGGCTGCCAACTGGCTTACTGACAGAACCCAGACTGTAAAAGTAGCCGACTTCCAAATCCAGCTCCAGACAAGTGGAGTACCTCAGGCTTCAGTCCTGGGACCGCTCTTGCTTGGCATCTACTTCTCTGAAGTGCAGGCCAACACTAAGGGACTCTGGCTAACAAAGTTCGCAGATGACTGCAAACTGGGAGCCATTACTGAATCCCCAAACGATGTGGATATTCTACAAAAGGTCCTTATAGGAACAAATGCTTGGTGCCAGAGCCATGGGCTCAAGCTCAATGCCAAGAAATGCATATTTATCCCCTTTGGGAAAAAACATGTACCTGTGAATTACCACATAGGTGGCAGTACACTAAACACCGAAAGTGTGATAATATACTGGTTCATTGGTTAGTACTAGGTTAACTGCCCTTGTGGGCCATTTTAAGACTAGCCAATTATCCCATGCGAGAATCAAACACTGCACTTTGTGTCTGTAAGGTAAACACATTAACCATTGTGCCAACATCCCCACCCTAACACTTGGAGACACAGGTGGACAGTGGTCTCACCTTCAAGAACCACATCGTCACAACAGTCAGGAAATCCTTCTATGTGGTACACCTCATCACTAAGGGCTTTTCATCCAGAAAAAAGGAGGTCATTGTCCCACTGTACTCATCCCTCATTAGACCCATTATAGAATACAACGCCCCATTTGGTATGTACCTCTCAAGACATCTGCAACAACTGGAAAGGCCGCAAAAATACCTCACTAAAAGAATCACAGGCCTAAAGCAGATGCCCTATGCTGACCATCTAAAACAAACTCTACCTATACTCTGTCGCATAAAGTCTACTCAGATGTGATTTATGCTTAACATACAAGGCCATGTCAAACCCGGAGCTGTTAGGACATGCTACACTTAAAGAAATCTCAATCCCTCAGAGCCACACGCTCCAGGGATCTAAACCTTGTCATCACAATGAGCAAAATATGCTGGAGGGCTAGATTCCTGACCCAGAGACTCCCCAGACTCAAATAGACTGCCCATACATGTCAAACAGAGTGCCTCTTTGGCCCTATTCGAAAGGAACCCTGATGATTGGATGGGACAGGGGTCCAGGGAAGTAAACAGTGTGAGAAGAAATAGCCAGGGAATTGTTATGGCTAGGCTTGTATTGGCCCTAGGGCCAATAGCCTAGTCGAGTATTTTTCTTTCCTCTAATTTTTCTCAATCCTTTTTAATATCGTCTACCTGGAAATTCTGGGCATCTTGCATTACAGTAACAATACATAACATCTTTCTTATCCTCAATAGTCTACTCGATCATCTTTATGGCTCTTTTTTGGCTTGTCAGTCTTTATGGACCACTACTGCTTTCTACATTTGGGGGGGGGGGTCATCTTCTACACTGTCATTTTTTTCAGTCCTGGCAGCAGTGTGACTACCAGGCACTTTTTATCCTGGAACTTGTGCATTGAGTTGTCTTTTTTTTATTTTTAACCTACTTTTGTCCATGATATATGCTATACAAAATACAGTCTATATATCAGTGTCATCTTGACAGTTTTGAAAAACAGGGTCCACCTGGGGAAGGTACTCACGAAAACTTGAGGATGAATTCAGTTCCAACAATACTACTCTCCTATGCTCATTCATTTTATCATCTCTCCATCTGGATCCCTATTTACCTCACTGCAGAATGAGTATGACCATGCATGCTTAGATAACACACACTGAAACAATCAGTTAACTAGATTCAGAGGGGCTCTAGACACATCATCTTTGAAAGACACTAAAGAGTTATGAAGACTGCTTGTAGCTGTAGCCAACAGATGTCTTTTCCCCTTCTACAAGACTATGGAACATAAGGTCTTCCTCCCACTGACGCTTTCACTGCCAGGACCAATGACATCCAGCTGCACAATATGGGGACCAACTGAAAGATGGAGGGAAATGTTCACCATCTAAAGGGCTGCTAACAGGAGTGTCATATGAGGAAAATACTAAGCAGATTGTGGCTCTGAAAACATTGACATTTAATGTGAACTGCAATATTTGTGTTATCAGGGGTAAACAAATAGGGGAGAGGAATACATTCTCTTGCTTTTAGAATCAGGGACCTTCACTGGTATCTGCGTTGGTTCCTTTTTCATTACCCTGAACCAAGACGTGTGTTGGTCTTTGAAGTTTAGAACTTGTAGTCTCTCTCTCTTTCACACTCTATTGCGGTCTGGGTTAAGACAAAGCAAAGAATGTGCATACCTATCTTTGGACATGATTTACCTACCTACAAGCACATTTACTGATTAATTTCTTTAGCCATTTGTTAGTCATCTCTGAAAGACTATAAATCAAGCCTAAAACACTGAAGATAGACTTGATGAGAACAGCACATCTACTGAAATAAGCCATTACACATCTGCAAATCATCCAGAACTACAGAAAGGACAATGCTGCTCAGAAGTGGTGAGAATAACTGCAGAAAATGCGAAACACAGCTCATGTGTTAATGAATCTCATGCCACCAACATCAGTACCTAATCAGTGGCAATGACCAGCATGGTTTCATCTAAGGAACAAGTTAACTTTGAATCACAAACAGGCAGACAAAGTGGCAAAACTTAAATATAATGACTTACTGTTAAATCCCCAAAGAAGACAATATGCTGTTTAACTAAGCCCTTGACTGCTAAATCCACCTATCCAAAATCTGAATCTCACAGAGACAGGTGAATCTGAAAAAATTCTTCCCAAAGGTATTGGGGATGGGGAAAAGGGAAAGTAAGACATCACTGCTGATGATATTCTTTTCTTTGCTCCAAATCCTGGAAAAGACAGATTTTTTTTTTCTTTCTCTGGCCAAAAGGTTGCTGGACAGACATTTCATTCTTATAAAATGTACTTTAACTTGCACAACAGTTCCTTTTACACTGAATAATGGCAGTCATAAATATCTCATTAAAAAGAACATCTCTTCTTTTATTTATTTTGATCCAAGTATGTAAGAATGTCATCAGATGTCTGACCAAAAAGCAAATTCTGAGTAACTGGGACATCAAGTTAAACAGATTTCATACCCTCAAGTTAAGTCCTAGTCTTGAATCATGCATGGCTTCCCATTATTGCTTCTTGTCATAGGCACTCTTTAGGGCATGGGGACCTAAATGACAGCTGAAGCCTAAACCTTTTTCAGTCTGTCCTTACTATTCCAGATGTTCTAGTATACATCCCACTACTTGGCCATGCAAGGAACTGTGTCAAATTACTAATTGTGTCTTGTCATTTAATGCCCAAGCTACTGGACACACGGTAAATTCTTTAAATAAATGTTCATCAACATTCTGACAAAAGCTGACATGGATAGATGGAACGTATTCCAAGACTGTGCTGTACTGCAGAGACATATGACTGAGCAATCCTTTTTATTATCATTATAAAAATCCTGGCTATCTTTTTGTGCTGTTGAAACCTTAACTCTTCCTTTGTCTGTCAAGGAGGGGTACCATGAAACTTACAGAACTGAAGAGACAGACTCAAGAGTTTTCATTTACTTTTTACTTAACAGAAAGGAGGGCCTCTTCAGGCCACCCGAGAGACACTATTAATATAGCTGTCTGTTTCAGAAAAGGTGACGTAATCACTGGGGAGGATGAGGAAAGTCAAGATATAGATGTAATGAGAATTCAGTATGATACATGCATAAGTCCTTCTCCTTTTTACAGAAGAAAATAGATATATTTATGTTTTATTTGTCCCTTAAGAACCATCAGGGATCTATAGCACAGTAAGTATCTATGAACTTATCACTGGTAGCAACAAAGGGTATCATTTTCAACAGGAAATGTAGCTGTACAAGGACTGGGTAGGGAAGGCAGAAACCAATACAGAATCCTGTTGTTGCCTCCTGGCTTTCTGCACAGTTTGAAATATTCACGAGTAAATATCTAAACAACTAAGGGACGTATTGTGCAGGAGTGCTTGTAGATGTTAATGTAGGGAATAAAATTGCTTCAGCAGTAGCTACTTTTGGTTTTGCAACTACTGTGCATTTAAGACCTGACTTTTTTGTAGTGTTAGTTTGGAGTATTCTGGAAGGCTCAGACGACAGTAGCCACACTGGAGTTGATTTTACTTTTAGTTTCTGAAGCACTGGAACTGCAGAACAAGTTCTGGATACTTCTGTGCCAGGCTTACAGAACACAGTTTTGGCAGACATCAAAATGAACATGAACATCTGTGAAGGAGCTAAACTTTTGCAAGATTCTTCAACTGCCTCTCTTGATTTCCAATTTTCTTAAAACTTTTTAGAGGTTTTACTTTTTCCCCCCAGTCTCCTTTCTCACCATCTTTGCCTCTCTCTGTCTCACACATGCATACACACACACACACACACACACACACACACACACACACACACACACACACACACACACCACAGTTCACCTAATATGAAGGAATTCCTTACTGAAGGACTTTCAAGTGACTTTCAGTATTTCTTAGTTAAAAAGGAGAAAGCTACATTAAAGGAGTAAAGTGCAGTCAGCAATGAGTTTTAAGACCATTCATTGTTGATGATCTGCTTCCTGTGGTCCAGAGTTTGATTCCTGCAGCCTCCACTTATCTACGAGTGCGTGCTGGGAGAGCTGGGACTAAGTCTGAAAAAGTTCCACGCAGATCAATGCTCCACCCAAAGTTAACAAATATAAATAAATAGATATGTTTAAGAAGATTAAATATACATAACAGCCTTATTTACCTTTAAGCAAATATTACAGGTCTCGTAAAAGTTTATGGCCAATCCCAAAAAAAAAAGATGTACTGGGAGTGGAAATCTTCAGGTGCAAGGTGTCAACAACAGGCAAGCTTGCTGATCAGGTTAAAGGGAGAAAACAATCGGATTTTTAGAAAAAAATTATTTATTTTTTTTAATTTATTTTCCCAAGATTTTTGTCAAGATATAAGAGCGAGTATGCACAGGAAAGCCAAATAAGCACTCAAGTATCTCTGGAGTGAAGGAACCTTGTAGCAAGAAGAGCACATGGCAATTCTAGTTACAAAAATGAAACTGCCTCCCCTTTAAGCACCTTTGCAAAGATTGAAAACCAACTTTGATTCATGCAGGGACATAGAGAGAACCTCCAGTTTGGACCCCAGAAGCAATGTGCTTGAAGATATCTACTATGACCAATAATGCAACCAAGATTTATCCAGGCTGGAGGGGAAAACGTCTGTCCCTTCAAAACTAAAATGAGATAAAACCAAATCATCCATAACTGTTTGAAGTGATGAACAACTTTGTAGGCCCCTAAAGAGCAGTGCAGACAAGGGTAGTCCTAATAGCTCTGCTGACATTACTTGCTTTCATAGAAAATCTCTTTACAAGAAAGAATAAGATTTTTAAGGTAAGAGTGACTGTGGCCACATCAAGAACCCACTGGTCCCTGGTGATGGCTCTCCAAAGCTTGTGCAAAGTCAGTGAACTACCACCAACCAGGCAGCCACAGACTGCAGTTAACACTGCTGTGGTAGTTTGAATCTTTCAGTCTCTTAGAGTACTTTACCTGCACTACAGGGGATAAAACACTGCAGAGCTTTAAGTCACAACAACCTATTGATGTCTACAGGTGTTTTTGCAGTTATAGTCTACTGACACCTCTACATATCTACTAATACTGTTTATATTTGTATTAATTCCAAAACCATGCTACACGCAAGCTACTGAAAAATTTCATTTTAAAGCCTATACAATGGGCAACACAAATGTTTTGACATTTCACCTCCGTGTAGTACTGCCAAGGAGATATTGTTGTTCATATACTATTTACTTATAGTGTTATATTTTTTAGATTTCTCTAAATGTCTCAAAACCAAAGTAACAGAAGTACTTGGCTTCATATGAAAGATCACAGCTGGATGAACAAAAAACTGCTGACATGTACAGCTTGAGTGTTTACTCACATATTACAAACTGTTTACAAAATATTATAAAATTAATACTTTGTTTATCATGACTTAAAAGATCCAACCTAGAATCTAATGAATGCTACCACTATAAAGATTTGTTTGTGCTGAACAGTTTGCTGTTTACATTTTTTAGTGATCACTGTGACCCTGGATATCAGAACATGTATTTGAAATTTGAGGACATAACTTGATTTTGTCAAAAAAAAAAAAAAAAAAACTCAGGATGCAGTCACTGGAAGATGGAGTATAAACCTCTCAACTGGAGAGAATAAATTAATGACTTCTTTAGTCTGAGAAGAGTCTTACTACACTTTGGGGATTTGGTGGACCAAAAACAGGAACATAAAAGGGGGGGAACTGGTGGTCACTAAGCTTCTCTATAATGATAAATCCATACTTCTATTTCAAGAGGTCAACAGTTAACTTCTGAGACTAATGAACAAAAAAAATACAGTTAAGTTGCACTAACCCATAACAGTAGATGTTCGGATTCCACATTGCTACAGTAGCCTATGAAAATATAAATGGCTAGCTTCAGAAAGCTCTGCCCCCGCCACCACCTTCACTCTGACTGCTAACTGGCTAATCCTAATGAAGGAAATCAGCAGAGTGAAGACTTCTTCACAACTTTCTTGCCTATATAAGGAGAGAACAGCTTTACAGTCCTACTAAAACAGCAAATAATAACAAGGAAACAAAGCAGAAAAACAAACCCATACTTTATATCCCAACTACAAATGTATTAGTGGGATAGAGGGTGGATGCAGCTACTGAAGCATGAGGAATTCGAACATCTATTGTTCTGGGTAGGTGCAACTTATAAAAAGTACAGTTTTGTACCCACCATAAATGTAGATGTCCGATAGGCATGCATCTGCAGTCCTTACAAATGGGTTGTCCTGTCGTCAGGCAGCCCTTCGGTCGGCCGGATTCCAAAGTCTGGGTCTGGCCTCGGCTGGTGTCGCACTTCACCCGACGTCATAGCTGCAGTTATTCGGGTATAAAGGCATCAGCCGACGCCATTTTCCTCAGTGTTTCTTGCCCCAGATGCCAGGTGCCCTCTAGGAAGGCTAAATTTGGATAAATGCAAATGGTTCCAAATAGTAGAGAGCAAACAAAAATAAGCATGTATGTACATATATACAAACAAATACACCATAATAGATTCCCCCAGCTAGCTACAAGATGGGCAAATACCCTAGGAGTACCACAGAGGGGAAGGAGGGTGGGTAATCCTGACTGCAGATGCATGCCTATCGGACATCTACATTTATGGTAGGTACAAAACTGTACTATGTCCTTCAAGGATGCATCTGCAGTCCTTACAAATGGGTAGAATACCATAGCCAAACTGGGGGAGGAGGAGAAATAAGATTATGGTGTAGTTAAGATCCCTTGCAAAACAGCAGTGGCAAAACCTGCTCGGGATCTGGAGTATAAAGGTAAATTATAATGCTTGGCAAATGTATGCACGGAGCTCCAAGTAGCAGCCTCTAAAATGTCTTTGGTAGCCACTCCTCGTAAGAAAGCTGTGGTAGTGGCTGTAGCCCTTGTAGAGTGAGGCCTGATGTTTTCTGGAGTTTTCTTCCCATGGTAGGAGTAACAAAATCTAATGCAATTTCCTATCCACTTAGAGATTGTCTGTTTTGAAATTGCTTTTCCTTCCATTCCTGTCGCATATGCTACCAGTAGCTGGTCAGTCTTTCTATTGCTCTTGGTCCTGTCCAGGTAGTAACGTAATTGTCTATGTACATCCAAGGTATGCAACAGTCTTTCCCCCCTGTTCTGTGGGTTGGGGAAGAATGTAGGTAGGTGGATAGCTTGATTTAAAGATAACCTGGAGACCACCTTTGGCATAAAGGTAGGATTAGTTCTCATGGACACTATCTTGATGGAAGATCAGGAAGGGCTGTACTGCCATTAATGCCTGTAGCTCAGATACCCTTCTTGCTGAAGTGACTGCAAGCAGGAAAGCAGTTTTCCATGATAAGTACTGTAATTCTGCTGTTGCTGCTGGCTTGAAAGGAGGGAGTGTCAACTTTTCTAGCACGAAGTTCAAGTCCCATGCTGGCAATGGTGGCTTCCTAGGTGGCTTTACATTTTTAATCCCTCTCAGAAACTGCCTGAGCAGAGGATGTGAGAAGACTGGAGGATCCAAGTTGTATTCTGCTGAAATAGCTGATGCATGAATCTTAATGGAAGAATAGGACAGGCCGTTGTGGAAGAGCTCTACCAAGTATTCCAGGATGTTAGCTATGTTTACCAGTGACACATTCTCTCCTTTTGCAGTACTCCAAATGAGATATCTTTTCCATTTTGCTGAATAATTTTTTCTTGTTGAGGGTCTGCGAGCCTCCAAGATAATGTATTTAACCCTTTGAGATAAATTTGGGTTATTTGGTCTTATGCAATGTTCCAGGCAGCCAGCTGCAGTGTTTTCAGGTTTAGATGCAGGGTTTTGAAGTTGTTCTGTGTTAACAGCAAGGGAACTAGGGGCAGAGGCCATATTTGTTCCCGAGACATGCTCCTCAGTAATGGGTACCAATGTTGCCTTGGCCAGACTGGAGCTATCAGGACGATCCTTGGACGGTCTTCTTTGATCTTCAATAGCACCTTGTGCATTAAAGGAAGAGGTGGGAATGCATATGCTGTCAGGTTTTTCCAGCTGAAAGATAGGGAGTCCACTTTCCAAGCAAGTGGGTGGTACGTCCTTGTGCAGAATTTTTTCAGTTGGTGATTGTGTGGGGATGCAAATAAGTCTATTTCTGGTAGTCCCCATTTCCCTGTAATGGTTTTGAAGATGTCCGGATGCAGCATCCATTCGTGGGCATCCGTGGTAGTTCTGCTTAGGATGTCTGCTAGTATATTTTCTTTTCCTGGCACAAAAATTGCTTGTAGCTGAATGTTGAAGCTCAGTGCCACATTCCAGACATCCATTGCCATCCGGCATAGAGGGTATGAATGTGTGCCTCCCTGTTTGTTGATGTACCACATAACTGTGGTGTTGTCCGTCCTTATCAGCAGTTGACCCTGTCGAAGAAATGGTCTGAATGCCTGAATTGCCAGTTTTACTGCCAGCATTTCCTTTTGATTTATGTGTAGGTGCAGCTGGTCTTGAGTCCATAAGCCTTGTATGCACTTGTCCAGCATGTCGCCCCAACCGAGGTCTGAGGCGTCTGTTGTGATGGTCTGGCTTGGTTGAGTGCTGTGGAAGGGCAGTCCCTTGTTTGATTGACAGGCCTGAGCCCACCATTGGAATTCTTGTTTCAGGCATGGAATTATTGGAATCTGGGTTTCTAGGCTGTGCTTGTGCTGAGACCATAAATTCCTTAGGTACCACTGTAACTTCCTCATATGTAGTCTGGCATGTGGAATCAATATTATGCAGGATGCCATGTAACCGAGCTTGCAGGACTTTTCTTGCTGTTAGCTGGTTCTGCTTTGTTAATGCCATGAAGTAGAAAGGAGTTGCTCCTGTTTTCTACTGTCAGGAATGCCATTTGTTTTGATGTGTCCAAATCTGCACCCAAGAAGGTTATCCTTTGGGATGGTATCAGCCTTGACTTTTTATATTGACTGTGTATCCCAGGGCTTGTAGTAGATGAATGACCCATTCCAAATCTTTTGTTAATTTGTTTTTGTTGTCCGCTTGTAACAGGCAGTCGTCCAGGTAAGGATAAATTTGAATTCCCTGAAGCCTGCAATGAGCAATTACTGATGCCAGGCACTTCGTGAATACTCTGGGCAGTAGATAAGCCAAAGGGCAATGCTGAGAATTGATAATGCTCTGATCCTGCAAGAAATCTGAGGTATCTTCTGCAATTTGGTCGTATGGGGACGTGCAGGTATGCCTCCTTGAGATCTAGAGTTACCAGCCAAGACTCCTTGCCCAGCATGGGAAGACGCTGCTGTAGGGTCAGCATTTTGAATTTTGGAACAATGAGGTATGTGTTTAAAGCGGACAGGTCGAGAATAGGTCTCCATTGGTTTTCTTTTCTTGGTACCAGGAAGAGTCTGGAGTAAAATCCTTGTCCTTGTTCCATAGATGGTACCCTTTCTATAGCTCTCATTCTTAGTAAGTGAGTTATTTGTTCTAGAGCTTCTGTCTTCTGATTTGGAGGTAGGTTTGGCATTCCTCTCTTCCTTGGTAGAGTATGGAAGTGAAACCTGTAACCTTGGTCTATTGTCTGTAAAATCCATTTGTCTCCTGTGATGTAATGCCAGTTTACTGAAAATAAGGCTAGCTTCCCGCCTAAGGGTGCTTCTAGTTGTTCCCTGGTAGGCGGTGCCAGAGCCAAGTCACTGTGATTGTCCTGTGGAAGTGGTGGTGGCTGGATCTGTGGCTGTACCTCGCTGGTTGTTAGCCTGCCACTGGCGTCCCCTGTAGGCACTTCTGGATTGACCCCTGCCTCTTGGCCTATTCCTGCCTCTCGGAGCTCTGGAGGTGTCTGGAAAGGACCAATTCTTGGAAGGCCAGTTCCTGCTAAACCTTGGAGGCTGGACCTGCAAGAAATCCTTGACTGTCTGGACAGATTTTGCTTTCTCTTCCACCTTCTTCAGCACCTGCTGCGCAGGAGCCAAACAAATTGAGCTTATCCATGGGAGCATCTAGGAGCTTTGATTTTACATGGTCTGGTAAGGACTGCTCTTTCAACCATGCATGTCTTCTGATCACTGTGCCAGTCATGGCTGATCTAAAGGAAGCCTCCAGTGCATCATAGCCGCATTTTAAGGAATGATTACTGACCTGCTGAATGTTATGTACCATTTCCTGTACAGATTTTTAGTCTAATGGTTCATCCGATGACAGTTTTTAGTTAATTGGTCTAACATAAATTCCTGATACTGAATCATGTGGAATTGACAGTTCAAGGCCCTAGCTGAAAGAGTAGCAGAAGTGTAAACTTTTTTACCCCATCTCTCTAAGGCCCTAGATTCCCTTTCAGAGGGGATGGGGTTTTTGGTAGAAGAAGCTGCTACAGCCTTGGGTCCCTGGGAGATAGTTTCGGGATCTGCATAAGGGGCCTTATACAAATGATAATGTGTGTCCGGAACCCTGTAGTACCTATCGGGCTTAGCAGGGGCCAGAGGAAGAGAATCAGGAGCAGTACAAGCATCATTAAAAGCATCATCCACAACAGTAAGTACTGGAGGAATGGCTAAAGGCCTATGCTGTGGCAAATGCAGAAAGGTTCTGAGCCTTTTCCTAGAGTCTGAGAAATCCTGGCCCTGCCATTGAAATTGTTCCCTCATAGCATGCAAGGTTTCCCCAAAAGAAAATTCCTCAGGCGGAGAGGCAGAAGGAATGGAGTCTTCTGCATCAGAGTCCTCATAAGGAGAAAAGGGGCCCTCTGGAGGGTTTGAATTATCTGACTCATCAGCGGAGCCATCTGAAGAAACTGGCTCAGGGGGCTCTACTCTAGTCCTCTTCTCTGGAGGTGGGTGAGAGGCCCTGTCTGGATGTGGTTGGGATCCCGGATCAAAGAAATGAGATCCTCTGCTAGACTAAGCATTTGTGAACTGGAACTAGGCCTGTGAGAGGGGGTCTTAGCAGGCACAGATTTGGTAGTTTTTGCTGCTTTAGCCCTGGCAAAGGCCTTAATAGACATGGATGCAGGAGGCCTAGCAGCTCCACGTGCAGGGGTAGAAATATCCAAAGGGATAGTGTCAGATAAATCCTGCGAACCTGCAAGAGCAGGTGGGATTTCAGTAGCAGATTCAGCCAGGCTGGATGAGGCCTCGGTAAGTGGTAAGCTTTTGGCCGAAGGAAGAACCATGGACTCGGTTTCAGCCGAAACCGAGACACTCGCGGTTGGCTTAACCGCGAGTGTCGGTCCTTTTCCTTGCGTTTTTTAGAAATTTGCGAAGTCGGAGTATCCGATGGCATAATGTAAGCAAAATCGGAGCCGAAAAACTCTTCAGCAAATTCCGACCGACGTCTAAGCGTCCGTCGGTTGAAAGAAGCACAGGCTGGACAAGCTGCTACGTCGTGGTCTGGGCCTAAACAAGGTAAGCAGTAAGAGTGGAAATCTTTATGAGGTATTTGTTTCCCACAAGTTAAACAGTTATTCACTTTTTCTGACATCGGCTGAGGCAAGAAAGAGTCCCCAACGGGGTACTTAGCTTTTTAGAAGTCTTCGGTACTTGTAGTAGTAATCTCTGGTTCTGACCGACCGGCACTTGCGAACAGCTTCTGCTTCGGGCACCACACGGCAAGAAAGACTGAGGAAAATGGCGTCGGCTGATGCCTTTATACCCGAAGAACTGCAGCTATGACGTCGGGTGAAGTGCGACACCAGCCGAGGCCAGACCCAGACTTTGGAATCCGGCCGACCGAAGGGCTGCCTGACGACAGGACAACCCATTTGTAAGGACTGCAGATGCATCCTTGAAGGACATCTGTACCATGCCATCATTTCCAGTACTGCAGAAGCCTTTAGGACATAATGGTTGATCACCAAAGCCTACTCAGCCTGGGAGGAGGACAAATACAGATCCATGAGCCAATGGAGAATGGTCATAGCAATGCTAGACTTGGGAACATGAAAAGGAAACCAGTTTGTAATATTTAGTAAAAGTATGTACAGAGGGCCATGTAGTTTCTTCTTTTTAGCATGCTATCAATTATGACAAGGCTCCAGCAGAATATGCGTTGATTCTGCCTGGAATGGATTTGCCATGGTGGAAACAACAAAAAAGCAATAGCTAAGGAAATAAGAAATAAAAGCTGATCAGAGTTTCTAAAGAGCTTGATTCTGTCAAAACAGTACCTGAGCTGATTATGCACAAAATCCTTTTTCCCTGGTTTTTAGGCTCTGGGTAAAAACTGGGAGACAGCTCGCTTGATTCAAAGTAAATTTAAAGACACTTTGGGAATGACTGAGGGATTTGTTCTTAAAAAGACCCCACTCCTGTGGAAAACCAGAGAGGGCTCATCTACCACAAGACCTTGCAACTCTGATATTCTTCTTGCAGATGTTAGAGCAATGATGAGTACAGCCTTCCAAGTCAAGAACCTTAAATCGGCTTGATAGGGTTATTCAAAAGGTAATGGCCAACTTCTCAAAAAATCAAAGTTGAGATATCAAGGAGGAAAAACCTGTTTAAGAGGAGGTTTTGGGTGTAACACTCCTTTCAGAAACTGTTTTACTACAAACAGTGAAGAAAAAGGAGGCTCTATGAGCAGACATGCTGAAATGGCCATAAGATGAACCTTTATAGTACAATAAGAGAGGACACAGGAAAGTAACTCGCTCAAACATTAGAACACCTGTGGTATAAAATTCTTGCTGGACCCCTGGTTATAGGTTTAAGTACAACTAGAAAATTAGTTCCACTTACCAATTTAAGATTTTCTAGTACTAGGCTTTCTTCCTCCTTTAGTACCTGCACGTTCTCATAAAATAAGTGCCTACAAGGTATCAGAACTGAATCATCCAGGCAGTCAGCTGAAGTTGACTGAAATTGGAGTGTATGAAACCCCACCTGTATCGTGCAAGTAGATCTCGTCTGCGAAGAAGAGAATGGTAATTGCCCCTACATAATTCTGTAAGAAAGGACAATCAGTGTTGCCTGGACCAAAGGGGGGGTTCACCACAATGAATGTTGTGGTATCCTACTGAAACTTCAAAATTACCCTGGATATCAGTAGAAAGGCATCAGGGAACATTCATTTGCAAGAGAATGAAAATACATCTGTTTTCCATGCTTGCTTGCAAGAAGCCCTGGAGCAAAATTAGTTTAGTTGTCTATTTTGAAAGGAGGTGAACAGATCTATTTGAGGTGTTCCCCACATCTCCCCACAACTGTATCAGTTAATAGAAGACCCCCCCCCCCTCATTCGATTTCCATTCGTAAGGGTCTGTCTTGGTCCTGTTCAGCTTGTATGCCACTATGTTTTGTCCTGATGGAATGTAAGAAGCTTGGAGGGTTAAGGAATGCTGATGGGCTAACTCCACAGCCATCATAGACAGCCTGCATAGGGGTTAAAACCTTGTACATCCCTGCTTATGTACCAGGTTACTATGGTATTGTCTGCAACAGTCCTGCGGATCATAGGTAATGCAAAGACTTCCAAGATATCAACCACAGCCAACATCTCCTTTTATAACTTATGTGCTTTGGTTTGTCTGAAAGACTCCAGACCTTGCGCTCCTTTAACCAAATGGAAACTGTTCAAGTAAAATGTTGTGCGTCTGTGGTGAGAGATTGGCCTGAGGAGAGAAGGGAAGACCTGGGTTTAGTTGCATTTGTTGTCTACAGCAATGCAGGTCTCTTCCTAGAAAGCTCAAAACTGGAATTTTATACACCACAGAATGTAAATGATGGGTTCCAGTTTTTTTTAAAGAAACCACTGTATCTTTCTCATATGTAATCTGGCTAGGGGAATCATGAAAAATCACAGATGCCATGAACCCTAAGATCCTGACAAATTCTCTTGCAGAAATCGAAGACTGACTAGATAAATTCAGGTAAGATTCCAGATAAAAAAAAATCCACCTTCTATTGTGTCAGAACAGCCTTTCAAAGGCAACCCAGAAAAACAATTCTGTGAGATGGAGTCAAGGCAGATTTTGCAATATTTATTTGGAAGCCGAGATTGGTCAAATGACACACAAAACCCCAAAACAATCTCCACAAGTACAGGAAGTGCAAAGGTTCAAAAATCCAAACTCCAACAAAAGAAAAAATGGCCAGCATTCAAAAGTGGAACATATATAATAAATTTAATCCAGTAAACACATTGCAGAGGTGCATGCAAAAGCACAACATCCCACAATTAACTGCCTTCATCAGTGAATAAAAAACATGTAAAACAAGAACATTTTATATATATAGTGGCCCACCCCCTAAACTCCTACATGACTGGAAAAATTACACATCCGAATTCAGACCGGGGGAAAATAAACCTCCCAGTCTTACAATCCAACAATTTGCCTCATTATTAAGTATACCATGCCATCTACTTTTATCCTCTATCACCTACAATGTTGTCAATAATAACAAACAAACTGTGCCATGGGATGTTTGACAGAGTGTTTATAAAGAGCATTAGAAAGCCTTTTATTCCTCATGTCACGCATATGCTATAGAAGCATGAGGTTTGCCCCACATAAAAAGCCGAACAAGTGCATGTGGCTAAATAGATCACCTAGTCGGGTACTACAGTTGCGCAAAAAAAAACAGTCATCATACACTTTGGAAGTATTTTTGCTAGTAAATTGGTTAGATTTGAAAACATATTTGCAAACAGAGCAAAGACCACAAGGCCCACAGCCTATAAGTTTACCCCGATCAATTGTGGACTGATATGTAGCAGGAAAGTACAGTTTTGTACCTACCATAAATGTAGATGTCCGATAGGAATGCATCTGCAGTCCTTACAAATGGGTTGTCCTGTCGTCAGGCAGCCCTTGATCGACAGTTCCAAAGTCTTGGTCTGGCCTCGGCTGGTGTCGCACTTCACCCGACGTCATAGCTGCAGTTCTTCGGGTATAAAGGCATCAGCCGACGCCATTTTCCTCAGTGTTTCTTGCCCCAGATGCCAGGTGCCCTCTTGGATGGCTAAATTTGGATAAATGCCAATGTTTCCAAAAAGTAGAGAGCAAACACATAAAATAAGCATGTATGTACATATATACAAACAAATACACCATAATAGATCCCCCCCAAGCTAGCTGAAAGATGGCAAATACCCTAGGAGTACCACAGAGGGAAGGATTGGGTAATCCTGACTGCAGATGCATTCCTATCGGACATCTACATTTATGGTAGGTACAAAACTGTACTATGTCCTTCAAGGATGCATCTGCAGTCCTTACAAATGGGTAGAATACCATAGCCAAACTAGGGGAGGAGGAAAAAAGAGAGATTATGGTGTAGTTAGGATCCCTTGCAAAACAGCAGTGGCAAATCCTGCTCGGGATCTAGAGTATAGAGGTAAATTATAATGCTTGGCAAATGTATGCACGGAGGTCCAAGTAGCAGCCTCTATAATATCCTTGGTAGCCACCCCTCGTAAGAAGGCTGTAGTAGTGGCTGTAGCCCTTGTGGAGTGAGGCCTGATGTTCTCTGGAGTTTTCTTTCCATGGAAGGAGTAACAAAATCTAATGCAATTTCCTATCCACTTGGAGATTGTCTGTTTTGAAATTGCTTTTCCTTCCCTTCCTGTTGCATATGCTACCAGAAGCTGGTCAGTTTTCTATTGCACTTGGTCCTGTCCAGGTAGTAGCGTAATTGTCTATGCACATCCAAGGTATGCAACAGTCTTTCTCCCCTGTTTTGTGGGTTGGGGAAGAATGTAGGTAGGTGGATAGCCTGGTTTAAAGACACTCTGGATACCACCTTAGGCATAAATGTAGGATTTGTTCTCATGGACACTCTATCTTGATGGAAGATCAGGAAAGGTTGCACTGCCATTAATGCCTGTAGTTCAGAAACCCTTCTTGCTGAGGTGATTGCCAGCAGGAAAGCAGTCTTCCAGGATAAGTATTGTAATTCTGCCGTTGCTGCTGGTTCGAAAGGAGGAAGTGTCAATTTTTCTAGCACAAAGTTCAAGTCCCATGCTGGCAATGGAGGTTTCCTAGGAGGTTTTACATTTTTAATTCCTCTCAGAAACTGCCTGAGCAGAGGATGTGAGAAGACAGGAGGATCTAAGCTGTATTCTGCTGAAATAGCTGATGCATGTATCTTAATGGAAGAATAGGACAGGCCTGTATGGAAGAGCTCTGCCAAGTATTCGAGGATGTTGGCTATGTTTACCAGTGACACATCTATTCCCCTTTGCAGTACTCCAAATGAGATATCTTTTCCATTTTGCTGCATAATTCTTTCTTGTTGAAGGTCTGGGAGCCTCAAGAATAATGTCTTTAACCCTTTGGGATAAATTAGGGTTAATTGCTCTTATGTAATGTTCCAGGCAGTCAGCTGCAGAGTTTTCAGGTTTGGATGCAGGGTGTTGTAGCTGTTCTGTGTTAACAGCAGTGGGATCAGGGGTAATGCCCATATTTGTTCCCGAGACATGCTCCTCAGTAATGGGTACCAATGTTGTCTTGGCCAGTCTGGAGCTATCAGAATGATCCTTGGACATTCCTCTTTGATCTTCAATAGCACCTTGTGCATCAAAGGAAGTGGTGGGAATGCATATGCTATCAGGTTTTTCCAACTGAAAGATAGGGAGTCCACCTTCCAAGCAAGTGGGTGGTACGTCCTTGTGCAGAATTTCTTTAGCTGGTGATTGAGTGGGGATGCAAATAAGTCTATTTGTGGTAGTCCCCATTTTCTTGTGATGGCTTTGAAGATGTCCGGGTGCAGCATCCATTCGTGGGCATCCGTGGAAGTTCTGCTTAATATGTCTGCTAGAATGTTTTCTTTTCCTGGTACAAAAATTGCTTTTAACTGAATGTTGTAGGTCAGAGCCACATTCCATAGGTCCAGTGCCATCCGGCATAGAGGGTATGAATGTGTGCCTCCCTGCTTGTTGATGTACCACATAACTGTGGTGTTGTCTGTCCTTATCATCGACTGTCCTTCTTGGAGAAATGGTCTGAATGCCTGTATTGCCAATTTTACTGTCAGCATTTCCTTTAGATTTATGTGCAGGTGCAGCTGATCTTGAGTCCATAAGCCTTGTATGCACTTGTCCAGCATGTGGGCCCCCCAACCGAAGTCTGAGGCGTCCGTTGTGATGGTGTGGCTTGGTTGAATGCTGTAGAAGGGCAATCCTGTGTTTGATTGACAGGCCTGAGCCCACCATAGGAACTCTTGCTTCAGGCATGGTATTAGTGGAATTTTGGTTTCTAGGCTGTGTTTGTGTTGAGACCATAAATTCTTCAGGTACCACTGTAGCTTTCTCATATGCAGTCTGGCATGAGGGACCAGAATTATGCAGGATGCCATGAAGCCCAGGGCTTGCAGTACCTTTCTTGCTGTTAGATGGTTCTGCTTTGTTAATGCCAAGAAGTAGAGAGGAAGTTGCTCTTGCTTTTCTACAGTTAGGAATGCCATCTGCTTTGATGTGTCCAGCTCTCCACCCAAAAAGGTTATTCTTTGGGATGGAATCAGCCTTGACTTTTTTATATTGACTGTGTATCCCAGGGCTTGCAGCAAGTAAATGACTCTTTGTAAGTCTTCTGTTAGCTTGTTTTTGTTGTCCGCTTGTATGAGGCAGTCGTCCAGGTAAGGATAAATTTGGATTCCCTGAAGTCTGCAATGAGCGATTACTGATGCCAGGCATTTCGTGAACACTCTGGGCGCAGTAGATAAGCCAAAGGGCAATGCTGAGAATTGATAATGCTCTGATCCTGCAAGAAATCTGAGGTATCTTCTGCAATTTGGTCGTATGGGGACGTGCAGGTATGCCTCCTTGAGATCTGGAGTTACCAGCCAAGACTCCTTGCCCAGCATGGGAAGAAGCTGCTGTAGAGTCATCATTTTGAATTTTGGAACAATGAGGAATGTGTTTAAAGCGGACAGGTCGAGAATAGGCCTCCATTTTTTCTCTTTTCTTGGTACCAGGAAGAGTCTGGAGTAAAATCCCTTTCCTTGCTCCACAGATGGTACCTTTTCCACAGCTCTCATTCTTGCTAATTGAGCTATTTGTTTTAGAGCTTCTGCCTTTTGATTTGGTGGTAGGTTTGGCATTCCTCTTTTTCCAGGTAGAGTATGGAAATGAAACCTGTAACCTTGGTCTATAGTTTGCAAAATCCACTTGTCCCTTGTGATGTAATGCCAGTTTTTTGAAAATAAGGCTAGCTTTCTGCCTAAGGGTGCTGCTAGTTGTTCCCTGGTAGGCGGTGTCAGAGCCAAGTCACTGTGATTGTCCTGTTGCAGTGGTGGTGGCTGCGTCTGTGCCTCGCTGGTTGTTGCCCTGCCACTGGCGTCCCCTGTAGGCACCCCTGGATTGATTTCTGCCTCTTGAACGCCTATTTCTGCCTCTCTGAGCTTTTGAGGAGTCTGGAAAGGACCAATTTTTGGAGGGCCAGTTCCTGCTAAACCTTGGAGGTTGCACCTGTAAGAAATCTTTCACTGTTTGCACAGATTTTGCCTTCTCTTCCATTTTCTTCAGTACCTGCTGAGCTGGAGAACCAAATAAATTGACCTTGTCCATGGGAGCATCTAATAGTTTTGATTTGACATGGTCCGGCAAGGCCTGTTCTTTCAACCATGCATGCCTTCTGATAACTGTGCCAGTCATGGCTGATCTAAAGGAAGCCTCCAGTGCATCATAGCCGCATTTTAAAGAATGGTTACTAACTTGCTGAATGTTATGCACCATTTCCAAAACATATTTCTTATCTAAAGAATCATCAGAGGACAGTTTCTTAGTTAACTGATCAAGCATAAACTCCTGGTATTGGATCATATGAAACTGACAGTTTAAGGCCCTAGCTGACAGAGTAGCAGAGGTGTATACTTTTTTACCCCATCTCTCTAAGGACCTGGATTCCCTTTCAGAGGGAGGGATTTTTAACAGAGGTAGAAGCTACTGCCTTAGGCCCCTGGGAGATAGTCTCGGGATCTGCAAAAGGAGCCTTGTATAAATGGTGATGTGTGTCCGGGACCCTGTAGAACCTATCGGGCTTAGCAGGGGCTGGAGGTAAAGAATCAGGAGCAGTACAAGCATCATTAAATGCATCATCTACAACAGAAAGAACTGGAGGTATAGCTAAAGGCCTATGTTGTGGTAAATGCAAGAAGGTCCTAAGCCTTTTTCTGGAGTCTGAAAAGTCTTGGCCCTGCCACTGAAATTGTTCCCTCATGGCATGTAAGGTTTCCCCAAAGGAAAATTCCTCAGGTGGAGAGGCAGAAGGAATCGACTCTTCAGCATCAGAGTCTTCGTAAGGAGAATAAGGAGCCTCTGGAGGGTCTGTATTGTCTGAGTCATCAGAAGAATCATCCGTGGACACTGGCTCAGGGGGCTCTGCTCTAGGCCTCTTCTCTGGGGGTGGCTGAGAGGCCCTGTCTGGATGAGGTTGGGATCCCCTTATTAAAGAGATGAGATCCTCTGCCAGAGAAAGCATTTGGGAACTGGAGCTGGGCCTGTGAGAGGGGGGCTTAACAGGCACAGACTTAGTTGTTTTGGCTGCTTTAGCCCTGGCAAAAGCCTTAATGGACATGGCTGCAGGAGGCCTAGCAGCTCCACGTGCAGGGGTTGAAACATCCAAGGGGATAGTATCCGATAATTCCTGTGTAACCACAACAGCAGGTTGTATTTCAGAAGCCGATTCTACCAGGTTAGATGAGGCCTCGGTAGAAGGCATGGTTTCGGCTGAAACAAGGACCGCTTGCTCGGTTTCGGCCGAAACCGAGACACTCGCGGTTTGCTTAACCGCGGTTTCGGCCGAAACCACGGACCGCGAGTGTCGGTCCTTTTCTTTGCGTTTTTTGGCAATTTGTGTAGTTGGAGGATCCGACGGCATAATATACGCAAAATCAGAACCGAAAAACTGCTCAGCAAACTCTGTCCGACGTCTAAGCGTCCGTCGGTTAAAAGAAGCACAGGCTAGACAAGCTGCTACGTCGTGGTCTGGGCCTAAACAAGGTAAGCAGTAAGAGTGGAAATCTTTATGAGGTATTTGTTTCCCACAAGTTAAACAGTTATTCACTTTTTCTGACATCGGCTGAGGCAAGAAAGAGTCCCCAACGGGGTACTTAGCTTTTTAGAAGTCTTCGAAGTAGTATTCGGTAGTAGTAATCTCTGGATCTGACCGACCGGCACTTGCGAACAGCTTCTGCTTCGGGTGCCACGCGGCAAGAAAGACTGAGGAAAATGGCGTTGGCTGATGCCTTTATACCCGAAGAACTGCAGCTATGACGTCGGGTGAAGTGCGACACCAGCCGAGGCCAGACCCAGACTTTGGAATCCGGCCGACCGAAGGGCTGCCTGATGACAGGACAACCCATTTGTAAGGACTGCAGATGCATCCTTGAAGGACATCATTGAACTTGTTCTTATTTTTGTAATGACTGATAAAACTTCCAAACATCTTACCTCTATGGAAAATCCAACACCAAGAATACTGCAACATAGGAATAGGACATCTCATAATGTCACCCAGAAAAAAAAGAGTCCTTAGAAATTTCCTGAATTCTATGCCTATGGGAATGTAGTAATAAGCATCCTTTACATCTAGTGTTACTAATTAACTCATGGGAGAAATGAGGGCTAACAGGTTCTGTAAGGTCAACATTCTGAATTTTGGTACTTTCACATACAAATTTAGACATGAAAGATCTAAAACTGGTCTCCAATACGCCTCTTTCTTTGGTGCCAGAAACATTCTGGAGTAGAAGCCTTTACCCCTTTGATTTACAGTCCCTGGTTACATGACTGCTTGGGCATATAAAAAAAATAATGGAACCTGAGAAGAATATTCTGCTTGGTAAGGAGGGTGGAGAGGATTTTCATATCCAGTGCACCACTTTTAGCACCCATGAATCTGAAAAAATATTTTGCTAATGAAGGATGTTAAAGACCTGTTTGTGGGATAGACTTGTAGAGATGTTGGCTGAAGGAGGGGGAAGGGGAAAGAATGCTGGCATAGTCATTATATATGACTGATCTGTTCCTTTTTCTGAAAAGACTAATTTTTTTTTATTTTCCTACTGTCAACCTTATTTGCCAGAAAAAGAATGTTGTTTACTTATTTGGCCTTTTTTGTGAGAAAGACACCTATAAGACTTGTTTTGGGATACAAGAAAAGTCTTATAAACTCCCTAAATCCCCTTTCACCATATTAGGAACTTGGGTAGTAGAACAGCCAAATATCTTTTTATACAAAAGCAGAATCTAAGATTTCAGCCTTTACTTTATCAGCAAACTTTTGATTACGTACCTAAGCATAGCTACTTAGCACTGTTGCAGTAGCAGTGGCCCTAGACACAGTATCTGCACAATCATATACACTTTTCAAAGCACGTTTTGATATATGGGACAGGGTAGATAAACCAAAGGTTAATGCAGAGAACTGACAATAGTTTGTTTTTTTAAAAAACAGCTTTCTTCTGTAGGAATAGTGGTAGTCAATTCCCTCAGACTGTCCATATGACAGCATACATTTCCAAATATATGCCTGGTAACTCAGAACTCTGAAAGCCAATGTGGAAGAAAAGATTCTCTTACCTATGCAGTGCAACATTTTGCCTTTTTTGTCAGAGAAAATGGTTCTTGTTAAGGACCAACTTGTTGCCACAGCATAAGGTTCAGTTGAAAATGTTACTAGATCAGATCTAAAATGAGAAATGACATTTATTAGCTTGAGGTATCCTGTGCAATTTATCTGCTTTTTTGGGGACTGACAGCTGGGTATAATAATGATAACCAGTAGCATTCAACACACACTTCAAGAGTGGCAGTATAGGACAGACAGCTGAGGAATGAGGTATATCCATTTGTACCATACACTATCTCTTCATTTCAGGGGGAACATCTACTTGCTCCCATAAAAATATTTCATTCATCTTGGCAATGGTCTGATTTAAAGAAATTTCCTCCACAGGAGAAGAATAAATATTTTCCTCACAATCAGAGTTGTGCTTGGGAAACTAAGAGAAGAAGCCCTATCTCTGTCAAAGTCAGAATCATCAGACACTGTTTGGTAAGAAATTAGTTTACAAGGGCTGCTTACTTGTAATGGCTTCTGTGTACTAGAAGTCACTGCCTGCAATGCCTACCTCTTGCCAAGGTAAGAAATTCACTCAACTGTAAATACCTCTAAATACAAATAACATTAAATCTTCGGTTTTTGTTTCTCTTAATATGTGTTCCTGTGGAAAAAAGATGGACTTCGAGTGACATCCGCCTGGTTTAATGGTCTTTTGCCCCAGTCACCCCTCATGAGAACAATTTCCAGAAGTATATTCCAGACCTACAGAAGGTGGTTCTCCCATGTCCATATCAGACACTAGAACAGCCAAAGAGGACAATGCTAACCCTCCTGGCTCAAAATGGAAAAATGGACAACACAGGAAGCTGGAGAAATAAGTGGTCTAAACAACAAATGATGGCCACTGCATGTTTACCCACTGTCAGCTGAAGAGTAAACTGAGTCAATGGCAAGGGCTCCATGATAAGTGATTTTTTTTTTTAGGTACAGGGGAGGAAAAAAAAAAAAAGACCACAGTAAGCATCCATGCATGGATGGGTGGTGGCTGGAAAAGAGTGGGTGGAGTTCAGCCTGTCTTGTAAAATTGCCTTAGCAAAACCCGCCCCAGCTCTAGAAGTATTATCCAGTTTGAAATGTTTGGAGACTGTGTGAACTGATGTCCAAGTAGAAGCTTCCAGAATAGCTGGAGTGTCCACTCTCCTTTTAATAACACCTCTGTGGTGGTGCCCCTGGTATTATGAAGCCTTGACTTAACTTACCAGGCATTTCTCCTGAGATGAGAAGCAAAATTGTGATATAGTTTGTCTGACCATCACTTCACCCTTCTTTTCAGAAAAGGAGACAAATGGTCAGTTTACCTTAACTTCTTGATTCTAAGTAAACAGTATCCAAAGTTGCCTGTGGACATCCAAGGTATACAGACATCCCTCATTTTAATTTTGAGGGTATGGGCAGAAGGATGGTTGCCTGTGGCCATCCAAAGAATGCAGAATTCTGTCACCCATATTTTGTTGTTTTGGAAGATCGCTGGGAGTTCAATGTTCTAATAGAGGGTGTGTATTATGGGGCATCTAGAAACTCTCCCATCCATCAAGAAGCCTCACTGACAAGGCCAATGATGCTCTGCCTCCCATGTACCACATTTTAGGATCATAGCAGCATAGAAGTTATCCTAGTGCTATCCCTCCCTCCAGCACGTCCCTGTACCAAGCAGTCCCGGGATTGATCTCGCTTGGTGATCTTGATTTCTAGATTTTTGAATTGTGAAACATCAAATTCAAATCTGGGTTTGGCATGGTGTATGTTAGGTGCAGGTCACCTCAGAGAAGCGACTGAATCCCATTGGAGTTCTTTTGGAAGTTTTTCATAAGGGCCCTTTGCAGGACCTTTTATCCTGGTTTTGAACTTTTTTTGTGTGCAGCTTCCAAGTATTTCGCTGCGGGTAGTGTACAATCCAAATCATCACAAATGGCCAATCCCTGAGATGATGGTGATGGATAATGAATGATCTCCCTGATCTATGAATCTCCTTAGATCAGATGATTTAGCTACATGGGCTAAGTAAGGGTAACTACTACCTGGTTGCCCAGGTCCCTGATAACTTCTTCTGTGCTCAGTGGATTGCCACCTTCTTGGCTCTTCTTCTGTGCTCGGTGGATTGCCACCTATTTAACCTTGTTTTTCCCAAAGGGTATGACTTCCCTCTTGACTATGCATTTTTGGCATTTTCAACTGGCACCAGTTATCGTGGCCAGTTATCCCGTTCTGTGAGACCCTTCGTCAGATGTGTGTTATCTGGATGCTTTGTGTATTCTACTATAGCCGGTCATCAAGTCATTGCCAAATTTGTAACCCTTAACCCTCCTGTGTGCCGGAAAAGTAGATGCCAGATGAGTGGGCCCAGAGGGCCGCCCCTACAGTGTTTCACTTGTGAACTTCTTTTGAGTCTGAAGTCTGCAACCAGAACTCTGTGTCCCTGTGGGTTTCTGTCCAGTCTTTAAATGTTTGGCTGATGGGGATGTATGGGTTGTTTTTTAAGCTGATGAGTTTTCAAAAATACCAGTGGGGTATTGTATCGAAGACGAAGGCCACTGTCTGGAGGTGACTGTATGGACTGCCTTTCCTCGTCAATGGCTTGAAGCCAACCAAGTTCGAAGAACCTCACTTAAAAGGCATGTGATCTGCCTTTTCTCCAAGCCAAACTAGGTTGCAAAAAAGTCTGCAAATGCCCTCTGCTTTTATTTGAGGTCCCATTGTAGTCTCCTGGCCATGGCGGCTCAGAGAAGTAGCTTGTCAGGCTAACTGGCGTACTGTTCCATGTCGGTGAAGAAAGGGACCACAGTTAAATGGGCCACCAGTGCAGCACAGCCCAGAGACAGAAGTCCATTCCAAACAGCAGCTGTGATTAATGGTTTGCATTAGCGCAACATTCTGAAACAGGCACGGGATGAGTTAAATGGCTTTGTCCATGGTGGAATGATTTGCTCTGGATGCTTGGTGTGTTTTTCTGCTGTTTGGAGATGGGGGGGGGCTTGCATTCGAGATGTTTAGATATCCTTTTGGGGGGGAGGTATGAATGAAATCCTTAACCTGTCAGCCAGCATGTTGAACCTGTCAGCCAGATCAGTAATCTTCACTCATCATTTCCCTAGGATTATATTCATTTTAGATTCTGTCCTAGCATATTCTCATTCCTAATTTAGGATGATTGTAGTCTTTTTGCTTTTTTTGTTTTTTTTTCTTTGCTCTTTTTTCTTTTTTATTTTGGATTTTTTGTCTTAGGTTTTGATTGGTGTCCCTTACCTGTGAATTTTGTTTACCTTTTTTGTAGAGTTTTGCTGCTGGCTAGGTAGCTTTTAGACTTGGTTATGCAGGGGGTTTAAAGAGGGCTTCCACTTGACTTTTTGCTCTTCTTTATTGTTTGTTTCTGGATTTTTTTGGGATTGCTTCAGTGCATGTGCAGTCCTGCAGGTGCTTGTTCAGGCGTCTCTTAAGTGCTTCATTTTACCACCTGTGCCTCCTTTAGAAGAGGGAAGTCAATAGTCTTTAGTTGTGTCTTTAGAAGCCAGAGTCTTTTTTACTGGGTCTTTTTACGTCAGGTGGGGTATTTCAGGTGTTTTTGTGATGGGGAGGACTGTTGTGATCTGATCTTATACAGTGAGGTGTACTCTGTGTTGAATTGATGATGGGATCAAGTATGTGATGATGAGATGGTATGTTATGATGAGATTCTTGTGGGGATCTCCTTGAGTGGGGATGACCACTAGTTTTGAGTTTTGGGCTGAGTTTTTTGGCTCAGGTGTGTTTGGGCTAGGGTAGTGTTCCCTAGTTATGGTGTTTGGTGATACATTTATCCCTGTGAGTGTTTACATATGACCATGTATTGGTGATCATTTGGAAGGTGGTGTGTAACATGGAAGGATGTGTGAGGGTGGCCTGTAATGTGAGATGCTGCACTGCATAGCACAATTTGCAGAGCAGTCTTGATGGTGGAGGATGCCTGGATGTCTTCCGATGCAGTGTCCCTTTCTTTGTTTGGTGTGTGGGAATCTGGAGGTGGCACCTCTTATTATCCTTCTTGGTGGGGTCCGGTTGGGAGGGGGCGCCTCAGAACTGCGAACCTGTGCTCTCAGGGGTGCAGGGCTCTTTCTGTCTCCAGGTTTCTGTCTAGCACAGAACATGATGTTCTCTTCATGAGACGAGCATCGTGAGTGCGTTCATTCCTTGATTGTTTCTGGCATTAGTTTTTTTTAAGTTTGGTTTTTGGGGTTTTTTGAAATCCTGGGGTGGGGAACTAAAAAGAGCCTATAAATTGGCAAGAGCCTGGCCTTGCCCGGCATCGAATCCATTGCAGACAACAGGTGACACCTTTCCCAGCATGTCATCCCAAACAGCAGCATACTGACAGAGCATTGAATACCAGATTTGTTAATGGAGATGTTGAATGATCATCTTGTTTCTGCCTGGTGTTATCATCAACATTAGCATCACTCTTGGTGAAGGTAGGATGCTGCTCAAGGATACCTGGTCAGTCAGGCCAGAGAGCCTCAATGTCTCTTTTCATGTAGTCTCCTCAATGTCGTTTTTAGTGAGTCAGGAGTGCGTCTCACCAGCGTTTACAATTTGTACTTGCTGTTGAGAGACCTGAGTGTATGCCACTGTGTGAGAGACTGGTTGGCAGTTCTAGCGCCCAGTTCTCCGAACCTTCAGTAGTCTTACGGGCCTTCTCATACTCCAGTGTGTCTCGGGATGTCAGTGTGTCTGACTATGGAGTCCTGTGTGTGTCTGGTTATGTTTGTGTTTGCTGGGGGTGTTGTGTACTGACAGACACTGTTGCGTGTGGTGTGCTGTGGTGCAGGTGTTGTGTTCTGAGGTGGTGGTTTGGTGTCTGCTTGCTTTTCTGGCCTCTGCTGTTTTAGTGGATTTCTTCAGTGCCTTGTGTGTATGTGTGAGTTGTTTATGGTTATGATTTGAGGTTGTAATGATGTGTGTGTGTGTGGTAGTCCTAGTGTGTGGGTACTCTTGGTAGTACTTTGTGTCTTGTGCCTCAACTGAGCTCATCAGCCTCATTGGCCGCGTTGTTTTTGTGTTTGTGCATTTTTGTGGAGGGTTGAGAGGAGACATGAGGCAACATACAGGCAGGCAATGCTGTGCCTCAGTATTTCACATTCCTGGCAGGCAGGGGGACACTAGCAGCAGATCCGACTCGACATGCTAGACACAAAAAAAAAAAAAAAAAAACCAGGGGGTGGTGTCATGAACCGGGGGGGGGTTACCTTTTTGGGGTCTATCTATGACAAATCAAGCCGTCAAGTCGGGTAAGCCTGTGTGTAGAGCAAGTAGTTTAAGATATAGATAGAGAATAGTGGGGAGTGTGGAGATCTTTTAGTTTTTTTAGTTATAGGATAAGCTGATCAGATCAGTAGTATAGTTAGAGAGTTTTTTTAATTTTAAGGGTTGAAGAGTGGAGGTAGCCTTTAATAGTTTAAACCACCCTGCCTACGGGCTGCCCTAGTGTGCAACAGTGGCAGCTCCGCTCTAAATCACGCTAACGCGCGTTTACCGCGTTTTACACCATCACAGCTCTGGACACGAAAGGAGGAAAGGTTCTCAGGTTCACCTCATCTTTATGAGAGACTCTAAATGGTCTGTAGTTGAGATACTCTTGTTGCCGAGATAATGGCTACCAATTTTCCAGGTTAAACATTTAACAGGTACACATGCAACTCACTCAAGAGGTCTAGGTATATTCATCTACAGCATAATTTAGATCCCAGGGGAGGTGGCTTTTTTTTTTTAAAGAGGTGTACGATGCAGAAACTGGGAAATAAGTCAGCTCTCCCATCTCTATAAATTTTGGGCATCTCTCACAAACGGGAAGAATCTTGAGCTAAAAAACGTAAACCAGATGTATGGAAAGACCTCACAGATAAGTCTAAGTAATAAGGACTACAGAAACAGTGACTTAAAATAAACATAGTACAGTTTTCTAAGTAAACTTATCATATTAGAAGATGTCTGAATGATCACTGTTAAAAGTAGCCTTAGCTGCACAGCTTACATCGTGCAAAGGGGGGGGGGGTGGGGGTTGGGTGTCAAGTGTTTCAGGGATTCGTACCAACCAAGATAGGGTGGCTATAGCCCTGGAAAGGTTAATGGTAGGAAACTAGAAATCTGAGGAACTCCCTGAATTTGCTTCCCTCCTCATTGCAAATTTAAAGACTTCTGCAGCAGATGGTACAAAAGCAACATATACAAGGGAGAAGTTAAAATGTCAGCTTTAACATGCTCAAGAAGGTTGTGTATATTGCAGCCATGTACATCTCTTCATAACAGTTCTAGTACCAACAGTTCTAGAAGTGGCATCAGCTGAATCATAAGTGCACTTCAAAGAATGTTTAAGTTATTTCAGACAAAGGCAATAAGATTACACAATGATAACTTTTCCTAAAATGACAGAGAGAAGAAGCTTTAAAGTTCCTCATATTCTCAAAACAGGCAAGCCTAAACTTTAATATGTGAACGTGACATAATTAAGAATTCTAAAAGTAAGTATTGCAGAAAAATAAATTTTCTTCAAAATTTTCAAAGCTTTTCCCATCCTTCTCAAACAGGAGGGAATAGCATTTACCAGATTTTTTTATCAATAGCTGAATTCACCTAAGAAATCACTGCAGGGTCTGATCTGAAATTAGAAAATAAAAACTTTAAAAGAAGATGAGACAAAAAAAAAGACCAAGGAACTAATTACAACCTATCTGCTTTATTTGGGGCAGCAGGTTGGCTAGCAGGCAAGTTACAGGTAGTAATAAATATATCCCCCATTGCTGGAAGAACAGGAGAACTGGTGTAGATTTAAGAAATTCCAGTTGCAATAAATCATGACATTTATTTATTGACATGAAAAGTCATTATATTCCTACTAAAACCACTGATTAAATCTGGATATACTTTCAGAAAAAGGAAATCTTTGCAAAGGACTATCAGAAGAAAATCTTAAGAATCATAATCAGAAACCTGGGGAGACCAAACAAAGTTGTCCCCTCACAATCATTTTCCTTTTCAATATCTGAACATATACAGGCTTTGAAATCCCTTTTTCTACTGCCAGCCATACCAGAACTGGTGGGGTCAATAGGCTGAACTAACCCTGAGCCAAGTCCAATAAATTATCCCTATCAAAAGTTAACGGGGCAAGAGAAGATAAATGTCTTAATTTTTGCTTCTTTTTGACAGAAATTTCTAAAGCAGACCTACTTTTGATAAGCAAAATCTCTCCAGGGACAGCCATTCCAGTCTTAGACAAGGTATACACTGCCCTACTTTCAAGGCTAACAAGAGTGATTCTCCCTTTCCTATTCAAAGGCACTCCACCAACACAGTGGACACGTCTAATACCTGATCCATTGTGGCTATACAGATTACAACACAGGCAGCCAAAGTAAAAGATGAATGGTCTAAAAAAAAAAACGGTCACAACAGAGTCACTCACAAGCAGCTGAGACAATTCAGTAGCCTGCTGCAGGGGCAAAAGCTTCTTGGAAATATTTTTCATTTTGTGGCTGGAAGTAGGAAAAAACGAGGCGCCGGAAGGTTTTTTTTCCATGGTGAAGCCTAAGATGCCTGAATCCCAGGGGAAGACGGTCAGCATTTAAAAAAAAAAAGACAGTAGATAAGTATTAAAAAGTTAAAAAAAGCAGCAACAAACCAATAATCCACAGAAAAGCAAATGCAGGCCAAAGGACTCCACAAAGAAGAAAATACAGTTGTGTACACTTACCATAAATGTAGATGTTCGAGTGTATTCACTGCTGCAGTCATTACATTTGGGTTATCCTGCTGGCAGGCTACCCTCAAGTCAGCCTGAATTCCAAAGGCTAGGTCTGGCATCGGTTGCTGTCGCCTCTTCCCTGACCTTAGTGCACCAGGGGTATAAAAGATGCAGCCGACGCCATTTTCTTCAGTTTTTCCTGCCCCCGATGTCAGGTGCCCCCAAAAGGGTAGGCTAAAAATATGTCAATAAAACATGCATGCACCAAAGTATATATATTTTGCCTTCATCTACAAGCAAACACACCACATAGGTTTTATAGAATAGAGAAGTACAGATAAGTTCCAGCAAAGAGATGGCGGGTGGGTAACCTGGACTGCAACAGTGAATACACTCGAACATCTACATTTATGGTAAGTGTACACAACTGTACTATGTTCTTCGTGTTTCACTGTTGCAGTGATTACAATTGGGTTGAATCCCAAAGCTAAGGTTGGGAGGCTGGAGCTAAATAGTATTAGGGGCGGCTATTAGACCCTGCAGAACTGCAGTGGCAAAGCCTGCCCTGGATTTAGAGTAGAGTGGTAAGTGATAGTGCTTTGTGAAGGTGTGCACTGAACTCCAAGTAGCAGCCTCTAAAATGTCTTTGGTTGGTACTCCCCTGAGGAAGGCTGCTGAAGTGGCAGCTGCTCTGGTTGAATGTGGCCTAATGCCCTTAGCTACTGGCTTGCCATGTTGAGAATAGCAGAAATGAATGCAGTGGCCTATCCACTTTGAAATAGTCTGCTTTGAGAAAGCCTTTCCTTGTGATCCTGCAGCATATGCCACTAGTAATTGCTCTGTCTTTCTGAAAGCTTTGGTTCTGTTCAAGTAGAAGCGTAACTCTCTGTGTATGTCCAACGAATGCAGAATTCTCTCCCCCTTATTCTGTGGGTTTGGATAAAAGGTAGGCAGATGAATAGTTCGGTTAAGAGCCACACTGGACATTACATTAGGCATAAATGTCGGGTGTGTCCTCAGAGAAACCCTGTCTGGATAAAAAATGATAAAAGGTTCCACATCCATGAGTGCCTGTAGCTCTGAGACTCGTCTTGCAGAAGTTATTGCTAGGAGCAGAGCTGTTTTCCAAGATAAAAACGTTATATCAGCTGCAGCGGCTGGTTCAAAAGGAGGCAGGGTGAGTTTTTCCAAGACATAACTGAGGTCCCATGTAGGTATTGGTGAACTCCTTGGAGGCCTTAAATTTTTGGCCCCTCTGAGGTACTGCCTTAAAGGATGAGAAATGATTGGTGGCTCTGTACTGTAATGAGCCGAAATGGCAGAGGCATGAATTTTTAAGGATGAAAAAGATAGGCCTTTGTCCAGCATCTCAGTCAAGTATTGCAAAATCTGAGGAATGTTTGGTACAGCTGTATCAATTCCTTGTGCCTGGTTCCAAGCACAGAATCTCTTCCATTTTCCAGCGTAGGATTTTCTAGTACTAGGCCTCCTGGCCTCCAAAATGACATCCATCACCGCTTTAGTGAGAGGTGTGTTTTGTATGACTACATTATCCGCCATTTTGCCAGATTTAACGTCTTGAGTTGGCTGTGCAGGATCTGATTGTTCTGCTGGGACAGTAGATGAGGTTCTTGAGGTAAGGTCCAGGCTGGGCATTGAGACAAGTTCCTTAGGATTGGATACCAGTACTGGTGTGGCCAGTCTGGGGCAATCAATATCATTTTTGGCTTCTCCTGTCTGACCTTTAGGAGTACCTTGGGGGGGGAGAGGCAGAGGAGGAAAGGCATATACTGTTAAGTTTTTCCAGCTGAAAGATAGGGCATCCACTTTCCATGCTTGTCTGTGATAAGTCCTTGTGCAGAATCTCTTTATTTGGCAGTTGTGAGGTGAGGCAAATAGATCTATGTCCAGGCATCCCCATTTCCTTGCTATCATGCTGAAGACTTGTGGATCCAATTTCCACTCATGGGGATCCATGAGGTTTCTGCTTAGTTCGTCTGCCAGAGTATTTATCTTTCCTGGCAGGAATTGTGCCTGCAGATGTACTTGGTAAGTCAATGCTGTGTCCCACAAAGTCATGGCTAGTCTGCAAAGGGAGTAGGAATGAGTGCCTCCCTGCTTGTTTATGTACCACATGACCGTGGTATTGTCTGTCTTTATCAGTAGTTGTCCCGGATGAAGTAGGTCCTTGAAGGATGTCAGGGCATTTTGAACAGCTAGCATCTCTTTTTGATTGATATGTAGATGCATTTGGTTTGTGGATCATGTGCCTTGAATACATCTTCCTGCCATGTGGGCTCCCCAGGCATAATCCGATGCATCCGTTGTTAAAATCTGTGTGGTTGGGGGTAGGGTGAATGGCTGTCCCTTGTTCTGGTGACAGGCCTTTGCCCACCATCAAAACTCCTATTGTTTCCAGGCTGTGGCAATGTTGAGTCCAAACACTTTTTAGGTACCATTGAATATTCCTCATATGCAGTCTTGCATATGGAATTAGTAGAATGCAGGATGCCATGAAGCCCAAAGCCTGCAGAATTTTTCTTGCAGATAACTGGGCCTTTGTTGCCAACAGTTTGAAATAGGTAGTCAGTTGCCTTCGCTTGTCTGACGTGAGATAAGCCATCTGGGCAGTTGTATTTAAGCTTGCACCCAGGAATATTATCTCTTGAGGGGGTACTAGTTTTCTCTTGAGAGGGTACTAGTTTTGATTTCTGTTCGTTGACTGTGTACCCTAGGCATGATAGTAATCTCTTTACAAACGCCAGATGCTGTAGTAGAATGTCCTTGTTCTCTGCTTGAATGAGGCAGTCGTCCAAGTAAGGATATATTTGTATTCCTCTCTGTCTGCAGTATGCAATTACAGACCCTGACCTTGAGTAGCATCTTAGCCTCACCAAGAATGATGCCACAATATGAAGACAAGATGATCAATTTCAACAATTGGCTTAAGTATTGGTGTCATTCAAAGGGGATCCAATGCCTGTCAGCTTGGGATGACATGCACAACAAGCCACGATGCTTTGCTAGGGACGGCTTGCACCTGTCACCCCTGGGCTTTCGGATATTGGCAAAGGCTCTTGCTACCCCCATAGTGCCTTTTGTTAGGCAAGGCTCAAAAGATAAACCCACCTCCATAGGTATCACAAGGGATAAGAAACTAAGAGTAATGCTACTCAACGCTAGAAGTCTAAACCTCAAGATGCACGCACTCGAAACTCTCCTTAGCATGGAGAACATCGATATCTGTGCAGTAACAGAAACCTAGTTCAGGACTCACGAGAGCACCCCAGCACTACCAGGTTATACCTCATACCATGCTTTTCGGCCCCAAAACTTGGACCGAACCACAAAAGGAGGGGGAGTATCGATATTCATCAAAGATACCCACACCTCCAGGTTGGTGGCAAAGCACGAAGCATCAGAGACTATCCATGTGCAACTAACAGTGGGTAAAACTGCCTTCCAGTTTATAGCCTGCTACAGACCACCCTCCCAAACCCAGGAACCCCACTCGGCCTTCCTGAGAACACTGGAAAATATGAAGGTCTCTCCAAACATTATATTGGGCGACTTCAACTACCCAAACATAGATTGGGAGCATTACTCTAGCTCCAACACCCTTGCCCAAAGGTTCCTAGAATTCATAAACTCAAATGCTATGGAACAACTTGTTACCACTCCCACAAGAGGGGAAAACATACTGGACCTGATCATCACCAACATGGGGACTCTATGCTCCAGACCAGAAGTGTATCCCTCACTGGTAAGATCAGACCATAAACTGATCTCACTGGATATTCACATCCCGACCCCACCCCTGCCCAGAAAACCACAGTGAAAAACTTCTCTAAAGCAAATTTCACACTCCTCAAAACCGAGGTGGAATCCTTCAAAGCCCGGGCCTGTGGAAAATCTGCCCAGACCGCAGAATCCTTTATAAATGCATTCTATGAACACCTTCAGGAATGCATGGATCATGCAATCCCAAATAAAACCAAGACCCAATCCTCCAAAGGCAGGCGACCTGTCTGGTGGACCCCAGCCATAAACAAACTATACAATAGAAGGAGGAAGCTACTACATGATAGAGCAAAATCCCAAAAGGAAGGCATCCCTGATCAGTATTAGCAAAAACTAAGGGCACTCATAAAATCGTCAAAGGCCAGCTTGAGAGAAAATTGCACAGGACACTAAAGATAATCACAAGGCTTTCTTTAGTTATGTTAGGAACCTGGGTGGGAATTCCCAGATATGCTTAGAATTAGTCCAAAATGACAAAAAATACACTGATCCCACAGACATTGCCAACATCCTAGCTGACAGGTTCAGCGCAAACTTCTCCCCACCAAAGGGCAAATATCTATCCCAGCAGAGTGCTGCCCCGACATCTCAGATGCTCAGGTGGGAGCCGCCCTCCAAAGCAAAAAAACACAGCATCAATGGGACCAGACGGTGTCCCAGGCTGCGTCCTACACGAACTCCAAGAAGAGCTAAACCCAAACTTAAAACTACTGTTCAGTGTCAGCCTTACTACAGGATATGTACCCAAAGAGTGGCTTACAGCAACAGTGGTCCCTCTCCACAAAGGTGGTGCCTCAACGGACCCTGGAAACTATCGCCCATAAGCCTGGCTTGCTTGGTCTGCAAAGCTATGGAAAGGATCATCATGGACCTCATAAATAAAGATATTGGGGACCTACAGACACTGGATCCTACCCAGTTTGGCTTTAAGGGCAGATCCTGCCTCTTAAACCTGGTTGACTTCTTTGAAACAGTCACCAAGGCCATTGACGAAGGGAAGGTGGTCCACACAGCCTATCTGGACCTCAAAAGCCTTTGATACAATACCCCACTCAGGCATTATAGATAAGCTCACCAGCTTAAATATAAACCCCTATGTCACTAGATGGGTTGCAAACTGGCTCAAGGACAGAACCCACATGGTTAGAAATGCTGGAGCCATGTCAGACTCCAAACCAGTTACAAGTGGCGTCCCACAAGGCTCAGTCCTGGGACCTCTCTTGTTTGGTATATATTTCTCGGAGGTACAGGCCAACACGGAAGGACTGTGGCTGACCAAGTTCGCAGATGACTGCAAACTGGCGCATAATCGACTCTCCAGCCGACACAAGCATCCTCCAAAAGGGCCTCATATGAACAGACAACTGGTGCCAGAGCCATGGCCTCAAGCTAAATGCCAAAAAGTGTATAGTCATCCCCTTTGGCAAAAACAAAGTGCCCACAAATTACCACATAGGTGGTAATCCATTAAGTACAGAAGAAGTCATTAGGGACCTGGGGACCCAAGTTGATAGCAATCTCTCATTTGACAACCACGTGGCCAAAGTGGTTAGAAAAACATTTTATATAGCCCACCTAATCATGAAGGGATTCACATCTAGATTAGGGGAGGTCATCGTGCCTTTTTACTCATCCCTCATCAGGCCCATAATCGAGTACAATGCCCTTTTGGGATGTACCTTACCAAACACCTGCAGCAACTGGAAAGACCCCAAAAGTACCTCACCAAGAGGATCAAAGGGCTCAAACAGATGCCATATGCTGCCCGGTTAAAGAAACTCCAGCTCTACTCAGTGGCATACCGCCTGCTCAGAGGTGACCTGTGTCTGACGTATAAGGCCATGTCCAACCCGAATTAAGGGACATGCTGCACCTCAAAAAATCCAAATCCCATCGAGCTACACGAGAGACTTGAACCTCAGCACTGAAATAAATAGGACATGCTGGAGGACAGATTCATAACCCAGAGGCTCCCTTCACTATGGAATAAAATCCCAGTCCAGGTTAGGCAGAGTCCCTCATTGACTCTCTTCAAGAGGAATCTTGATGAGTGGATGGGAGATCATAGGTTTATCCCGGGTAACACTTCTGTGTCACTGTTAGACAGAGGCACAGTATACTAACCTCGAAAAAGGGCATAGCAAAATTAATTTAAAATGGGTGGCGAAAGCCAAACATACTCTGGCTAGGCTTATAAATGCCCTAGGGCAGATAGCCTAGTATGAACCTATGAACCTATAAGACCCTGGGCGCAGTAGATAAGCCAAAGGGCAGAGCAGAGAATTGGTAGTGCATTGAGCCAGCTTTGAATCTGAGGTATCTTCTGCATGTTTGTCTGATTGGGACATGCAGGTATGCCTCTTTTAGATCTAAAGTCACAAGCCAAGCCTTCTTGCCCAACATGGGCAGAAGCTGCTGTAGAGTCAACATTTTGAATTTTGGAATATCCAGATATGTGTTTAGAATAGATAGGTCCAGTAATGGTCTCCAGGCTTTGTCCTTTCATGGTACCAAGAACAGTCTTGAATAGAATCCTCGTCCCTGCTCTGGCTCTGGTACTTGTTGAATGGCCCTCTTTCCATAAGGGATGAAACTTGTTTTTGTGCCTCTGCCCATTGATTGCGTGGCAGGTCTGGCATACCGTTTGGCCTTGGCAGGGTGTGAAAGTGGAACCTGTAGACTTGTGATACTATATTTAGAACCCATTTGTCCTGGGTGATCATGTGCTAATTTTGTGAAAAAGTGCTAGTTTTCCCCCTAAAGGGGCTGCCAAAAGATAAGTGCTTGGAGCTGGAAGGGGAAAGTCATTAAGACCATTTCCTGTATGGCTGTGATTTTTCCTCTCCGCTCTTGGAGGTAGTAGCACCCCATTGTTTAGGCCTGTATGAGCCCTGGGGCTCTGACCTGCCTCTGGGGCATATGTATCTGCCTCTTTGTGGCCTATCAGACACTGGAAAGGACCAATTCTTTGTAGGCCAGTTCCTGCTAAATCTGGGAGGCTGTACCTGCAAGAAATCTTTGACTGTTTGCATAGATTTAGCTTTGTCCTCCATTTTCTTCAACACCTCTTCTGCTTTAACACCAAACAAAGTATCATGCTGTAATGGAGCACCTAATAGTTTTGCTTTAACATGATCAGGCAAATTCTGTTCTTTTAACCAAGCATGCCTCCTAATGACAGAACCTGTAACAGTGGCCCTGCAGGAGGCCTCTAGAGAATCAAAACCACATTGCAAAGTATGCTTTCAAACTTGTTCAGCTGCATGCAATAAATCCTGCATTTCCTTGCTGTCTGCACATTCTGAATTTGTTGACATTTTCTGTTTAAGCAGTGACATAAGATACTGCTGATATTTAAGCATATGAAATTGGCAATTTAAGGCTCTTACAGCCAAGGTTGCATAAGTATAAATCTTTTTACCCCATCTGTCTAGGGCCCTAGAATCCCTATCAGAGGGGATAGGGTTTCTTGCAGTAGAAGCCTCGACCCCTTTGGGACCCTGAGAGATGGTTTCTGGGTTAGCAGCAGGGTTTTTATAAAGAAAGTTATGTGAATCAGGAACCCTGTAGTATCTGTCTGGCTTAACGGGCTGGTGGTAAAGAGTCTGGAGATAGACTGGACTCTGAAAATACATCTACAATGTCTAAAACAGGTGGGATAGCAAGGGGCCTGTGTTGAGGCAATAAAAGAAAGTCTTGGAACCTTTTCTTGGATTCTGAGTAATCCTGGCTCTCCCAGTGAAAATGCTCCCTCATAGTATGCAGTGTCTCCCCAAAAAAATAATCAGGAGGGGAGGCTGAAGGGATAGATTCTTCAGCATCATTGTCCTCATAGGGAGGCAGAAAATATTCCTGTTCAGATGAGGAATCAGAGGAAATGGAAACCTGGTCTGAAGATTCGTATTCTACCTCTTGCCTAGGCCTCTTATCAGAAGGGGTATGGGAACCCCTGATCAAAGTAATAAGGTCTTCGGCCATTTTAAGCATCTGTTTCTTAGGCATGGAGGCCTGTCCAGGAGAATGCTGTACTTGTTTCTTTGTCTTTAGAGTTGCTTTAGTCTTTGCCTTTGAAGCTGATATAGGTTTCACATATAACTGTGTAGGTCTGAAAACACTCTCAGAAGCCAATGCCTGCTCAGCGGCTCCGGACCCATCTGAGGGAATAGTTTCAGAGTGTCCAATACCTTGAGTTTCCAGCGGCCTTATCGGCTCCACGTGGGAGTCGGAAGTGGCATGTGGCTCTGAGGTAGCGGGTGTCAGGGGCTGCGAAATCGCCTCACTGAGAACCGGCGACAGGCCTAGCAGAAGCCTCATCGGTTTTGGATCTCGGATGCCTGTCCTTTTCTTTTTCCTTGCGCTTTTTATAAACTCCGGTAGTCGGTTGTTCTGACGGCATTATGTAATTAAATCTTCTGCCAAAGTAATCGAAAGCAAAATCGTACCGAAGCTTAATAGTGCGCTGGTTAAATCTAGCACAAAACCAACAACTAGCAATGTTATGGTCAGGGCCTACGCAAGGAATACAGTAAGAATGACAATCCTTATGAAGTATTTGCTTCCCACAAGAAATACAATTGTTAACTTTTTCTGACATCGGTCTGGAGCAAGAAAATAGTTTCCCCAACGGGATACTTAGCTTTAATGAAGACTTCGGATCTGAAGTTCGAATTTGAAAAACTCAGGAGTCGGCCGACCAGCACTTGCGAACTGCTTTTGCTTCGGGGACCGCGCGGCAAGAAAGACTGAAGAAAATGGCTTCGGCTGCATCTTTTATACCCCTGGCGCACTGACGTCAGGGAAGAGGCGACAGCAACCGACGCCGGACCTACACTTTGGAATTCAGGCCGACTGAGGGTAGCCTGCCAGCAGGATAACCCAATTGTAATAACTGCAACAGTGAAACACGAAGAATATGCGATAAATCTACTTTATTTATACAGCAGTAAAAGGTTAGCGCTTTCGTCCCTGAAACAAACTAGGAACTTCATCAGACAAATAAAAAATGTCCCAACAGCTTTTTAAATCTTGTAACCTAAAGTGCATGTGTAATGACATCACAAACCACACCTCTAAACTCAACTAAACCACACCCCTGGTTCATGACATAAATACAGCCTTGTTTAAGAGAAAATACCTGAATGAATCACTGGAGTATAAAATGTAATGTATAAGATAACATATCAGACATTTTAAAACTGTAAACAAACATAAATACTAAATAGACACTTTTAAAATGCATATCTAATAGGAATAAATAAAAAAGCATATTATTTTCTGTTAAAAACCTAGTGCAAAATACATGTAAAATACTTACAACATCAAGTATTTACATAAATTTAACTTGTACATATGTAAATTTATATAAAAATCAGGTGTCATCTATTCAAGGCTTTTAATTTTAAAACACTTGAAATAGAAACAGCCTCATTCAACCCAGGCCAAACCTTGGAATTTAAGCGCAACTGCCATATCAGTTCTTGTTTTTCCAGTAGCAGTGGCCATGCACCCCCCCCCCCGTTCACTGCTACACTGTCCAACACTCTAAATCTAAAATTGTTTCCACTGTTTTCTTTTAACATGTTTTGCCAAGGAATTAAACTCACAGTCATCTCTGATGTCCCTCATATGTTCCCCAATGCAGTGTTTCAACTTACGTTCAGTTTTTCCTATGTAGAAACACATGCATTGGGAACACTTAGCACAATAAACCACTTTTTCTGTGTTGCAACAAAATTTACCCAAAATTTTGTAGCTCATCCCATTAATATTAATTTAATTCACTGGCAAAATATATGGGCAAAACTTGCACCTACCATACTTAAATATATATCCTGTTTTTTTTCTGGGGTGTTTAGATTTTCAAAAAAGCATTTCAAATTCTTACCCTTTTTATGAACACAGACTGGGTATTCACCTACATGTTTCATGATATCCCTTGTCTGTACAACTCCAGCTCCTCCAGCTCTTAAGTGTTCTTTTAATAAAGTGGCTGTCAGTAGAGAATGTTGTGATGAATATGGCACTATTGTCAAACTTGGCTTTATTATTCTCTTTGTTTGTTACCATGTCCAAACATGTTATGTCTATTGTTGATGGAGCATGGTAAAATTCTGCCACCGATCCATCTAACAGTAGGCTCTGGTCAGTAGGTCCACCCCCCAATAATGCCCTAAAATGTCCATTTTGTCTCTTTGTAATGACTTCCCTCATTATTTCTTGAATTAAATCTCTAGGGTAACCTCTCTTTAGGACCATATTTTCCAAATTGTTACATTCTAAAAGAAAACTTTCCCACAATGTTAACATCCTCGCAGCTCTAACGAATTGCCCTTTCAAGACAGCTCTTTTTTTGGTGTGAAGATGGTTGCTGTCATAATGGAAAAAACTATTACAATCTGTTTCCTTTCGATATATCTCAGCCATGAACTTTTTGTGTGTACTGTCCTTAAAAATAAGGACATCCAAAAAGGTATATTTGTTTTACTTTCATTGCTAGTGAATTTTAGGAATTCAGTAGTTTGGTTGATGTACATTAAAAACTTGTCTAAAACATCTTTTTGACTGTCCCACAAAATAAAAATATCGTCCAAGAAACGTAAATATACGAAAAGTACAGTTTTGTACCTACCATAAATGTAGATGTCCGATAGATATGCAACTGCAGTCCTGACATATGGGTTGTCCTGCCTCAGGCAGCCCTTCGGTCGGCCGGATTCCAAAGTCTGGGTCCGGCGTCGGCTGATGTCGCCTCCTCCCCGATGTCAGAGCGGCTGGGGTATAAAAGCATCAGCCGACGCCATCTTCTTCAGTGTTTCTTGCGCCAGATGCCAGGTGCCCTCCAAGGAAGGCTAAATTTAGAGAATGGATAAAAATTCCATATCTGCACAACAGTAATAAACAGATACACCATAACAGATATTCCCAGCTAATTTGAAAAAGGGGGAGTGGACCCAAAAAAGAGAATTACAGAGGGGTAGGAGGGTGGGAAAACCTGACTGCAGTTGCATATCTATCGGACATCTACATTTATGGTAGGTACAAAACTGTACTATGTCCTTCAAGAATGCAACTGCAGTCCTGACATATGGGTTGAATACCATAGCCAAGCTGGGGGTGGTAGGATCTAAGATAAGGATGGTGTAGCTAAAATGCCCTGCAGGACTGCAGAAGCAAAGGCTGCTCGGGATCTGGAATATAAAGGCAGGTTGTAATGTTTGGAAAATGCATGCACGGAGCTCCATGTAGCAGCTTCTAGAATGTCCTTTGTAGCCACCCCTCTTAGAAAGGCTGTGGCGGTGGCTGTAGCTCTGGTGGAGTGTGGCCTGATATTGGCTGGCACACCTTTTCCATGGAAAGAGTAGCAGAATCTGATGCAGTCTCCAATCCATTTTGAAATTGTTTGTTTGGAAATTGCCTTTCCTTGTACTCCAGCAGCGTAAGCTACAAATAGTTGGTCAGACTTTCTGTTGGCCTTTGTTCTGTCCAAGTAGCAGCGCAATTGTCTGTGTATGTCCAAAGTGTGCAGAAGCTTTTCTCCTTTATTTTGAGGATTGGGAAAGAAAGTAGGCAGGTGAATTGCTTGATTTAGAGAAACCCTGGATATCACGTTTGGCATGAATGAAGGATTGGTTCTTAAAGAGACTCTGTCCTGATGGAAAATGAGAAATGGAGGTACTGCCATGAGGGCCTGTATCTCCGAGACTCTTCTTGCTGAAGTAATTGCCAACAGGAAAACTGTTTTCCAGGAGAGAAATTGCAATTCTGAAGATGCTGCTGGCTCAAAAGGAGGAAGAGTTAATTTTTCCAAGACGAAGTTGAGGTCCCATGCAGGCACTGGTGGTTTTTTTGGAGGTTTGATATTCTTTATCCCTCTTAGAAACTGTCTTAGCAAAGGATGTGAAAACACAGGTGGATCACAGTTGTATTTTGCTGAAATTGCTGAGGCGTGTATTTTTATGGAAGAATATGAAAGGCCGTTCTGAAGCATTTCTGCCAAGTATTCTAGTATCTGTGGGATGCTCATTACTGATGCATCCTGACCCTTGTTGGCATTCCAGATGTTGAATCTCTTCCATTTGGCTGAATAAGTTTTTCTGGTGGAAGGCCTGCGTGCTTCCAGTAAGATCTCTTGAACTTTTTTGGAGAGAGAGATATGGGGAGAAGTCATGGAACCCTCCAAGCTGTCAGTTGCAATGTTTGCAGGTTGGGATGAACAGTCCTGGAATTGTGCTGAGTTATAAGCAGAGGCCACTGAGGCAGGGGCCACGGCTTGGTGCGAGTTATGCTCCTTAGTAATGGATACCAGTGCTGTCTTGGCCAGTCTGGAGCTATCAAAATGCCTTTTGGTTGTTCTGCTTTGATCTTCAGTAACACCTTGGTCATTAATGGTAGAGGTGGGAATGCATAGATTGTTAGAGAATTCCAGCTGAAGGAGAGAGCATCCATTCTCCAGGCTTGAGGATGGTGTGTCCTTGAGCAGAACTTCTTCAGATGATGATTGAGGTGTGAGGCAAAGAGATCTATGTCCGGCCTTCCCCATGCATGAGTTATTTGTGAAAAAATGTCTGGATGCAACATCCATTTGTGCGGGTCCATAATGTTTCTGCTTAGACTGTCCGCCAGAACATTGTCCTTGCCTGGAACAAACTGGGATTGCAACTGTATGTTCAGTTTCAGGGACTTTTCCCAAAGAGTCATTGTTAGTCTGCAGAGGGGGTAAGAATGGGTGCCACCCTGTTTGTTTATGTACCACAAAACAGTGGTGTTGTCTGTCTTTATTAGCAGATGACCTTGCTGAAGAAATCTTCCGAAGGCCTCGATTGCATGAATCACTGCCAACATCTCTTTTTGATTGATGTGCAGATGCAATTCCCGGGGTGCCCATTGCCCTTGAATGCATCTGCCCTCCATGTGCACCCCCCATCCATGATCTGAGGTGTCTGTTGTAATGGTTTGGCTTGCTTGAGGTTTGTTGAAAGACATGCCTTTGTTTAGCTGTCTTGCTTGTGCCCACCACAAAAATTCCTTTTGTAGACATGGAATGAGTGGAATAATTGCTTCTAAGTTGTGGCTGTGTTGAGACCATAAACTTTTTAGGTACCATTGTAGTTTTCTCATGTGTAGTCTTGCCAGTGGAATCAGAAGAATGCAAGATGCCATGAAACCCAGGGCCTGCAGGATTTTCCTTGCAGTCATCTGGGTGTGCTTTGCTAGGCTTTTGAAGTAATCTGGTAATTGTTCTTGTTTTTCTTCTGTGAGGAAAGCCATTTGTGAGTTTTTGTCCAGTTTGGCTCCTAGAAAAATTATTTGTTGGGATGGCAGTAGTCTTGATTTTTGAATGTTGGCTGTGTATCCCAAAGCCTGTAGTAAGTGAATGACATAGTCCAAGTTTCTTATCAAGGCTTGCTTGCTGTCCGCTTGTATAAGGCAGTCGTCCAGGTAAGGGTATATTTGTATCCCCTGAAGTCTGCAATGTGCAATTACTGATGCCAGGCATTTCGTGAATACTCTGGGCGCAGTAGATAAGCCAAAAGGCAATGCTGAGAATTGATAATGCTCTGACCCTGCAAGAAATCTGAGGTATCTTCTGCAGCTGTGTCTGATTGGGACATGCAGGTATGCCTCCTTGAGGTCCAGAGTAACCAGCCAAGACCCCTTGCCCAGCATGGGAAGAAGTTGCTGTAACGTCATCATTTTGAATTTTGGCACAATGAGAAAAGTGTTTAGAGCGGACAAGTCCAGTATAGGCCTCCATTGCTTTTCTTTTCTTGGAACAAGGAACAGTCTTGAGTAGAATCCCTGGCCTTGTTCCTGAGGAGGAACCTTTTCTATTGCTTTGATTTGTAGCAGCTTTGAAACTTGTATGAGTGCCTCTGCCCTTTGATTTTGTGGCAGGTTTGGCATGCCTTGTCTTGTTGGTAAGGTATGGAAGTGGAACCTGTAACCTTTGTCTATTATGTCCAAAATCCATTTGTCCTTTGTAAAAACGTGCCAATTTTTTGAAAATAAAGATAATTTTCCGCCTAAAGGTGCTTCTCTTTGAGCCTTGGTCGGCGGTGTCAAAGCCAAGTCATTGTGATTGTCCCTGTGGAGCAGTAGAAGTCCCTGCGCCACTTCTCTGATTAGTTGGTTGCCATTGGCGGCCCCTGTAGGAGCTTCGGTATTGCCCTCTACCTCGAGCATGCCTGTTTTTTCCCCTTTGGAACTTGTCAGTGTCTGGAAAGGACCAATTCTTCGAAGACCAATTCCTGCTGAACCTTGGTGGCTGAACCTGGAGGAAATCTTTGACTGTTTGTACTGATTTAGCCTTTTCCTCAATTGATTTCAACACACCCTGTGCATTAGCACCAAATAGCTTGTGTTTTTCCAGAGGTGCATCTAGAAGCTTTACTTTAACATGATCTGGCAATGTCTGTTCTTTCAACCAAGCATGTCTACGTATGACGGCCCCTGTCATAGCTGCCCTACATGAAGCTTCCAGTGCATCATAACCACACTGAAGAAAATGATTGCTAACCTGCTGAGTATTATGAACCAAATCCTGCAAAGCCTTTCTATCTAAAGGCTCATGAGAGGCTAACTTTTTCTGCAAATCATCCATCAAGAAATCCTGATACGGAAACATATGAAAAAGACAGTTAAGTGCCCTCATGGCAAGGGTGGTTGAGGTATAAACTTTTTTACCCCACCTCTCCAGGGACCTAGATTCCCTGTCTGCGGGCAAAGGATTTTTGGCCGTGGAAGTGGCCACTCCTTTGGGCCCCTGAGAATTAGTTTCTAGATCAACAGAGTGGGCCTTAAAGAGATGTTTATGAGTTTCAGGAACCCTGTAATATCTGTCTGGCTTGACAGGAGCAGGAGGGAGAGAATCAGGAGAAGTACTGGAGTCTGAGTACACATCATCCAATACATCTAACACTGCGGTATAGCTAAAGGCCTGTGCTGGGGTAACTTAAGGAAAGTCCAAGCCTTTTCCTGGAGTCGGAGAAATCCTGGCCCTGCCACTGAAAATGCTCTCTCATGGAGTGGAGAATTTCCCAAAGAAATATCCTCAGGAGGAGAGGCAGAGGGAATGGATTCATCAGCATCAGAATCCTCGTAGGCCGGGAAGGATTCTTCCTGGGAATCTGAATGGCCTGACTCACCAGAGGCTTCATCTGAGGAAAGGGTATCTGCCTGCTCAACCCTAGGCCTTTTGTCTGAAGGCGGCTGAGAACCTCTGTCTGGATGAGCCTGAGAGCCCCTTATTAAAGAAATTAGATCTGCAGCTAAAGTCATGATCTGTTTATCTGAAGTGGGACCCTGTGAAAAAGATTTAGGAGGGTGAGACTTAGCCTGGCTGGCAGCACGTGTGTAGGCCTTGATGGACATAGACACAGGAGGCCTAGCTGCCCCACGTGCTGGAGTAACTTTGTCCACCGGTATGGTGTCAGGCAAATCTTGGGCTTCGGTTTCAGGAGGAAAATCAACAACCGGCACCGGGGTAGGCTCCGGGACCGAAGTGTGCGGTAAAGCGGTGTCGTCGGCCTGGAGTGGTTGAATTACCGCCTCCGAAGAGACCGATGCACTTGCGGTAGGCTTTAGCGTGGTGTCGGTGGAAGTTGCGGGCCGCAAATGTTGGTCCCGGTCCTTCCGTTTTTTTGGAAATATGTGCTGTCGGTAGTTCCAACTGCATGATATAGGAGTAATGTTCCCCAAAAAAGTCTTCAGCAAATTCTGCCCGGCGCCTAAGTGTGCGCTTATTGAAGCAAGCACAGGCTGAGACGTCGTGGTCTGGGCCGAGGCAGGGAAGGCAGTAAGAATGGAAGTCCTTATGAGGTATTTGTTTACCACAAGACAAGCAATTATTAACTTTTGCAGTTTTATCTGACATCGGCTGAGGCAAGAAAAGGTTCCCCAACGGGGTACTTAGCTTTTTGATGACTTCGGTATCTGAAAACACAGCAGCTGGCCGACCGGCACTTGCGAACTGCTTCTGCTTCGGGCACCGCGCGGCAAGAAAGACTGGAGAAGATGGCGTCGGCTGATGCTTTTATACCCCAGCCGCTCTGACGTCGGGGAGGAGGCGACATCAGCCTACGCCGGACCCAGACTTTGGAATCCAGCCGACCGAAGGGCTGCCTGAGGCAGGACAACCCATATGTCAGGATTGCAGTTGCATTCTTGAAGGACATCAATGTTGAAACAGTGGGTGGCCTGTGAGGAAACGCCTTTCCCATTCTATCATCACAATGTTTGCGTACAAACCTCCACAGGCTGCACCTATTGCTACTCCTCCTAACTGATGGTAATATTCACCATCAAACAAAATGAAATTGTTTTTTAATACAATTTCTAAAAGTGTTTTGTATACGTTAACATTATTTTGTGGGACCCCTTTACTGACTAAGAAGTCACAAAACCATTCCACCCCGACTTCATGAGGGATGGACATGTACAAGTCCTTTATATCTATCGTTACAAACACAAAGTTTTCCTTGTACCGTACTTTGTTCATCCTTGTCAAAAAATCCCATGAATCCTTACAAACACTAGCTTCTTCTTGTACATATATTTTTAACTTTTGATCAAGGAATTTTGCTAGGGGGTGTGTCATGGATCCACGTGCGTCAACGATCGGTCACATAGGTGGTTGATAAGGATAAAGCACAGTAAGGTAATTTAGCTCATCTATACTAATGGACCCTTCGATAAACAAATCATATAGGTTACCCTTTATTCTACTATACATTGGGTTAACTTCACTTAAAGAACTCCAATTGTAACTGTTGCTTAACAAAATTTCTTTCATTTTGTGCACAATCACTGTGGTTCATAATCAAAATACCACCCCCTTTATCAGGTTTAAATATTCTGATGTTAAGGGTTTGTGTCAAAAGATTTAGTTCAGTGGCTTCAATTTCTGTGAGATTATATGTTTTCTTGTTTTGTTTGTTCTTTTGTATAGCCCATGCTCTAAGGTCTAACTCACACATTCCTTCGAATAGTTCTCAAGTGGCGTGCATGGGGGGATTACATGTGCTTGAGACTCTAAAGGGTTCACACACAACTTGCTTGTTCCTAAATAACAATTTAAAATTTAATTTTCGAATAAATAGTTTCAGGTCAATTAGTGACTGTACCAGATTCATTTCTTTTGTTAGGAATAAAAGTGAGTCCCTTTGCAAACAAGTCACATACTGTAACATCAAAAACCAAAGTTAGTAAAGTTATACAAGTTAAAGTCATTGGTGCTGTTTGTAATGATTTTTAGCACAGGTAGCTGCAAGTGTTGTGAGGGAGAAAGTATAAGGTGTTAAACTGTTCAATGTCTCCCCCTCCAAGCACCCCTGTTCGGCTGGAACCTCTCTCTCTCTCTGTTGGCACTTGTCCTGCCATTGTTGATCCCCTGGGTTGTATTTCGTTTGTTGGTTCATTAACTGTTCTGAGCGTCTCAACACTTGGGGTTGTTCTTCGTCTAAAAAAGTTTCATCTTCTGTATTGTAAGATAGTCTCTGGTTGCTGTCAGTTACATTTATTCTGCTTTTAGTAAAAGTCTTGCTACCCCAAGTTTGTGATTGGGGGGTGGGGGTAAGCAGTAAAAGTTTTGTATGCATTTTGGTGTCTCTACAATTTTTTTTATCTTTCTGTTTTTTATGTTGACCATTTGTTCATCTATAAAGTAAAATATTCTTTTATATTCAAATTCATTGTTTTTAAACTGAATGTCTGACATCAAGGATTTACCTAATTCACTAGCTTCTTTTGTAAGTGTTTGTATCAGTTTATTGCTGTCATCCATCACAATTTTGCATGTATTCAAGGCCAAATCTATCAAACAAAGTCAACAGTTACAAAGATACAAAGGAGAATCTACAACAAGTCCCTGGGGACAGGGCCAGACTCGTAGGCCTTTTGGCACTATTTTTTGCTTTATACATTCCCAAAATATAAACTGTCCATTTGTAGTTTTTTTATCTTTACCAAAACATAATCCAACTCATTTAGTCTGTCAGCAAAACAAGAATCAGTACCTGTATTTGTAGTGCTTAAAAATGTCCGTTCTTGAACCATTCATTTAAAGAGGGTAAAATGTTTGCAGTAACAGTATTCCGGTTAAATCCATTTAAGTCCTTGTTTGGAAAAAGAAGCAGTAGCTGTTGGCCTAGATAAAAATTGCTCCACATTGTTAGAGTTGGTAGCAGCCAAATTCTCTACATTAAGTAGGTTAGAAGAACCAGGTGTGGGATGAAGAGATAGCTGAGAAAGATGTGGGTTCGATAGTTCTTCCAAACAGTCCAACCGCTGGTTAATTTTGTGTATTAACACAGTTAAATCACCCAAAGTGTCTGTGGGTACAGGAGAAGATCCCATGCCTGCTGCTTCCATCCAGATAACTCAGATCAAACAAAACCAAAAAAAGCAGCAACAAACCAATAATCCACAGAAAAGCAAATGCAGGTCAAAGGGCTCCACAAAGAAGCAATAAATCCACTTTATTTATACATAAAAGGTTAACGCTTTCATCCCTGAAACAAACTAGGAACTTCATCGGACAAATAAAAAATGTTCCAACAGCTTTTTAAATCTTGTAACCTAAAGTGCATGTGTAGTGACATCACAAACCACACCTCTAAACTCAACTAAACCACACCCCTGGTTCATGACATATATACAGCCTTGCTTAAGAGAAAATAAATGAATGAATGACTTGAGTATAAAATGTAATGTATAAGATAACATATCAGTCATTTAAAATAATGTTAACGTATACGAAACACTTTTAGAAATTGTATTAAAAAACAATTTCATTTTGTTTGATAGTGAATAGTACCATCAATTAGGAGGAGTAGCAATGGGTGCAGCCTGTGGAGGTTTGTACACAAACATTGTGATGATAGAATGGGAAAGGCGTTTCCTCACAGGCCACCCACTGTTTCAACATTGTTTTGTATATTTACGTTTCTTGGACGATATTTTTATTTTGTGAGACAGTCAAAAAGATGTTTCAGACAAGTTTTTAATGTACACCAACCAAACTACTGAATTCCTAAACTTCACTAGCAATAAAAGTAAAACAAATTTACCTTTTTTGGATGTCCTTATATTTAAGGACAGTACACACAAAAAGTTTGTGGCTGAGATGTATCGAAATTAAACAAATTGTAATGGTCTTCTCCATTATGACAGCAACCATCTTCACACCCAAAAAAGAGCCGTCTTGAAAGGGCAATTCGTTAGAGCTGCGAGGATGGTAACATTGTGGGAAAGTTTTCTTTTAGAATGTAACAATTTAGAAAATATGTTCCTAAAGAGAGGTTACCCTAGAGATTTAATTCAAGAAATAATGAGGGAAGTCATTACAAAGAGACAAAATGGACATTTTAGGGCATTATTGGGGGACAGACCTACTGACCACAGCCTACTGTTAGATGGATCGGTGGCAGAATTTTACCATGCTCCATCAACACTACACAACATGTTTGAACGTGGTAACAAACAAAGAGAATAATAAAGCCAAGTTTGACAATAATGCCATATTCAACACACCCCAAAAAAACCCCCAGGATATATATTTAAGTGTGGTAGGTGCAAGTTTTGCCCATATATTTTGCCAGTGAATGAAATTAATATTAATGGGACGAGCTACAAAATTTTGGGTAAATTTTGTTGCAACTCAGAAAAAGTGGTTTATTGTGCTACGTGTTCCCAATGCATGTGTTTCTACATAGGAAAAAAGTACAGTTGTGTACACCTACCATAAATGTAGATGTTCGAGTGTCTTCACTGTTGCAGTCATGACTGTAGGGTTCTCCCCTGCCGGCAGGCAGCCCTCGGTCGGCCAGAATCCCAAAGTCTGGGTGCGGCGGCAGCTGTTCATCCATGCTCCCTAACGTCAGAGTGCCAGGAGTACAAAGCTGACAGCCGATGCCATCTTCTCCAGTTTTTCTTGCCCCAGATGTCAGGAGTCCCAAAAATGAAAACGGTCCCATAACCTTTGCAAATACACCTCAGAAGAATGGTGAACAAAGGAAATACACAAAAGTAAAAATAAGAGGGGACAGGGAGGGAGGGAAACCCAGACTGCAACAGTGAAGACACTCGAACATCTACATTTATGGTAGGTGTACACAACTGTACTATGTTCATCGTGTTTCACTGTTGCAGTCATGACTGTAGGGTAGAATCCCAAAGCTGAAAGAAAGGGAGGTGGTCATAAAAAGGAAGGGGTGGCTAAAAGGCCCTGCAAGACTGCAGAGGCAAAGCCTGCCCTAGACTTAGAGAGGTAGATTGTAGTGCTTAGAAAAAGTATGCAGTGAACTCCAAGTTGCAGCTTCCAAAATGTCCTTGGTAGGAACTCCCCTGAGGAAAGCCGCAGAAGTGGCAGCAGCTCTGGTGGAATAAGTCCGTATACTCCCTGGGATTTGCTTTCCATGGTGAGAATAACAAAATCTGATTCCATGAGCAATCCATTTAGAAATGGTCTGTTTTGAAATGGCTTTACCTTGGGAACTTGAAGCATAACAAACAAACAATTGTTCTGATTTTCTGATGTCCTTGGTTCTGTTCAGGTAAAAACGTAGTTGTCTGTGTACATCCAAGGAATGTAAGATCCTTTCCCCTTTATTTTGAGGAGTGGAGAAAAAGGTTGGCAAGTGGATAGTTTGATTTAAAGCCACTTTGGAAATCACCTTAGGCATGAAGGTAGGATTAGTCCTCTAAGATACCCTGTCTTGATGAAAAATAATATAAGGTTCCACAGCCATAAGAGCTTGTAACTCTGAAACTCTCCTGGCAGAGGTTAAGGCTAACAGGATAGCTGTCTTCCAAGATAAAAACTTGATGTCAGAAGAGGCACCAGGCTCAAAAGGAGACAAGGTTAGTTTTTCCAAAACATAGTTGAGATCCCAAGCAGGAATGGGAGGAGATCTAGGAGGTCATAAGTTCTTAGCTCCTCTGAGAAACTGTCTCATGAGCTGGTGGGAAAAGATGGGAGGGTCTGTATTATAATGAGCAGAAATAGCAAAGGCATGTATCTTAATGGAAGAGAAAGAAAGACCCTTATGTAAGAGATCTGTCAAGTAAAGTAAAATTAAAGTAATATTGGGAAGAAGAGGATCAGAATCCTGAGCCTGCATCCAGGAACAAAATCTTTTCCATTTTCCTGCATAAGATTTTCTAGTGCTAGGACGTCTGGGCTTCTAAAATGACATCCATAACCTGCTTGGGCAGTAAAGAAGAAATCAAAGGTCCTGGATTAACCAGGCCGCCAGGCTGAGAGTTCTGACATGAGAATGTAGAACCTGACCCTGATGTTGGGACAGAAGGTTCGGAGACTGAGGTAAAACCCAAGGGGGCTCCAGGCATAGGTTTATTAGTGTTGGATACCAAAACTGCCGAGGCCAATTTGGAGCCAGCAAGATTATCATCTTGGGCTTGTCCTGTTTTATCTTCAGTAAAACCCGTGGAAGAAGAAGAAGTGGAAAGGCATATCCCGAGAGGTTCCTCCAACTGAATGACAGGGCGTCCACTTTCCAAGCTTCTCTGTGGAAAGTCCTGGTGCAAAAATTCTATAGTTGATGATTGAGATGGGATGCAAAGAGATCTATGTGAGGACATCCCCAGACTGCTGTTATCATCCTGAATATTTTGGTGTCCAGCATCCACTCGTGTGGATCCGAAAGGTTTCTGCTCAGACTGTCCGCCAGGAAGTTTTGTTTCCCTGGTAGAAACTGAGCTTGAAGATCCAGATTGCAAGCTAGAGCTGTGTTCCATAGATCCATGGCTAGTCTGCAAAGGGGGAAGGAATGAGATCCCCCTTGCTTGTTTATGTACCACATAACTGTGGTGTGGTCTGTCCATATTAGCAGTTGTCCTGGTTGTAAAAGATTCCTGAAGGCCAAAAGAGCTTTCTGAACGGCTAACATTTCCTTTAAATTGATATGCAGGTGCTTCTGATCCTTTGTCCAAAGGCCCTGCAAACAATTGCCCTGAAAATGGGCTCCCCAAGCATAATCCGAGGCGTCCGTGGTTAGAATCTGAGTGGCAGGAGGCAGACGGAAGGGTTTCCCTTTGTTTAGAGCACATGCCCTGGACCACCAGAGAAATTCCTTTTGAAGGCAAGGAAGAACGGAGATCAGTATGTCTAAACTTTGGCAATGCTGAGACCATACACTTTTTAGGTACCATTGTATTTTCCTCCTGTGTAGTCTTGCATATGGTATGAGAAGGATGCAGGAGGCCATGTAACCCAAAGCCTGCAGGAATTTCCTTGCAGATAGTTGAGTTAGAGTTGCCAATGTTCTGAAAGTTGAAGCCAGCTGTAATTGTTTTTCGGATGTCAGAAATGCCATCTGGGTTGTGGAGTTTAGAAGTGCACCCAGAAAAGTTATCTGTTGTGTTGGTGTCAAATTTGACTTTTTTACGTTTACAGAGAATCCCAGGAACTTGAGGAGGTTCTGTACAAATTCTCGATGCTGGAGTAAGACATCCTTGCTGTCTGCCTGAATTAGACAATCGTCCAGATAAGGGTAAATTTGAATTCCCTTGAGTCTGCAGTAAACTACTACTGGAGCCAGGCATTTGGTGAAGACCCTGGGCGCAGTAGACAATCCAAAAGGCAGCGCAGAGAATTGAAAGTGCCTCAATCCGGCCTTGAACCCGAGGTATTTTCTGCGATCCTGCCTGATGGGAATGTGTAAATATGCCTCCTTTAAACCCAAAGTTACCATCCATGCATCTTTGGACAGCATTGGAAGTAGCTGCTGTAGAGTAAGCATCTTGAACTTTGGAATCTCTAGAAAGGTGTTCAAGACCGACAGATCCAGAATGGGTCTCCATGAGTTTTGCTTCCTTGGGACTAGAAAGAGCCTTGAGTAAAACCTTTTCCCATCTCTGAAAGAGGAATCAGCTCTATGGCATTCATAGCCAAAAGAGCTTCCACCTGGTTCAAGGCCTCCGTCCATTGATGTTTTGGAAGGTCTGGCCATCCGTTTGGCCTTGGCAAGGTATGAAAATGGAATTTGTAACCTCTTAAAACCACATCCAAAACCCACTTGTCTTGGGTTATTTGAGTCCAATTTTGATAAAAAAGAGAGTTTTCCTCCGACAGGGGCTTCCAGGCAAGATGTTCCTGTAGCCCAACAGAGGGAGTCATTCAGTTTGTTTCCTTTGAGATTGTGACCTGTCCTCTCCTCCCCTAGGGGTGGAAGCAGTCCACTGTCTTGGTCTATAAGCAGCTTGTGTTTGAGGCCTCCCTCTGGAGCGTCTATATCTACCCCTCTGAGGCCTGTCTGACGTGGGAAAGGACCGATTTTTTGAAGGCCAATTCCTGCTAAATCTAGGTGGCTGTACTTGTAAGAAATCTTTAACTGTTTGCATGGATTTCGCCTTATCCTCCATCTTTTTAAATCACCTCTTCAGCTTTTGATCCAAACAAAACATTATGCTGAACAGGAGCATCCAATAATTTAGCCTTTACTTGTACAGGTAAATATTGTTCCTTTAGCCATGCATGCCTTCTAATAAGTTCGTACTAGGCTATCTGCACTAGGGCATTTATAAGCCTAGCCAGAGTGTGTTTGGCTTTCGCCAGCCATTTTAAATTAATTTTGCTATGCCTTTTTTTGAGGTTAGTATACTGTGCCTCTGTCTAACAGTGACACAGAAGTGATAGCCGGGGTAAACCTACGATCCCCCATCCACTCATCAAGATTCCTCTTGAAGAGAGTCAATGTGGGACTCTGCCTAACCTGGACTGGGATTTTATTCCAGAGTGAAGGGAGCCTCTGGGTTATGAATCTGTCCCTCCAGCATGTCCTATTTATTTCAGTGCTGAGGTTCAAGTCTCTCGAGCGCGTAGCTCGATGGGATTTGGATTTTCTGAGGTGCAGCATGTCCATTAATTCCGGGTTGGACATGGCTTTATACGTCAAGCACAGATCGCCTCTGAGCAGGCGATATGCCACTGAGTAGAGCTGGAGTTTCTTTAACCGGGCAGCATATGGCATCTGTTTGAGCCCTTTGATCCTCTTGGTGAGGTACTTTTGGGGTCTTTCCAGTTGCTGCAGGTGTCTGGTAAGGTACATCCCAAAAGGGGCATTGTACTCAATTATGGGCCTGATGAGGGATGAGTAAAGAGGTACGATGACCTCCCCTGATCTAGATGCGAATCCCTTCATGATTAGGTGGGCTATATAAAATGTTTTTCTAACCACTTTGGCCACGTGGTTGTCAAATGAGAGATTGCTATCAACTTGGGTCCCCAGGTCCCTAATGACTTCTTCTGTACTTAATGGATTACCACCTATGTGGTAATTTGTGAGCACTTTGTTTTGCCAAAGGGATGACTACACACTTTTGGCGTTTAGCTTGAGGCCATGGCTCTGGCACCAGTTGTCTGTTTCTATGAGGCCCTTTTGGAGGATGCTTGTGTCGACTGGAGAGTCGATTATGGCACCCAGTTTGCAGTCATCTGCGAACTTGGTCAGCCACAGTCCTTCCGTGTTGGCCTGTACCGCCGAGAAATATATACCGAACAAGAGAGGTCCCAGGACTGAGCCTTGTGGGAAGCCACTTGTAACTGGTTTGGAGTCTGACATGGCTCCAGCAATTCTAACCATGTGGGTTCTGTCCTTGAGCCAGTTTGCAACCCATCTAGTGACATAGGGGTTTATATTTAAGCTGGTGAGCTTATCTATAATGCCCGAGTGGGGTATTGTATCGAGACTGTGCTAGAGGCCGCAGCCCTACAAGGAAGCCTCCAAGGCATCAAATCCACAGTGTAAACCATGCTTCCCAACCTGTTCAGTGGCATGCAATAAGTCATGTAATTTCTTATCATCTGCACAGGCAGAAATGGAAGTAAACTTTTGTTTTAAGACAGACAAGAGAAATTGCTGGTATTTAAACATATGAAACTGACAGTTTAAAGCCCTAATGGACAAAGTAGCAGAAGTGTACACCTTTTTGCCCCATCTTTCTAAGGATCGAGAATCCTTTTCAGTAGGAATGGGATTTTTGGTAGAAGTGGCCTTAACTCCCTTAGGACCCTGAGAAATGGTTTCAGGGTCAGCAGAAGGGTTCTTATATAAAAACTGATGGGCATCAGGAACCCTGTAATATCTATCAGGCTTAACAGGAGCAGGAGGAAAAGAGTCAGGGGTTAAGTTAGCCTCCGAAAAGGCATCATCCACAATATCCAAAACAGAAGTAATAGCCAGGGGTCTATGTTGGGGAAGAAGAAGAAAATCCCTCAGTCTTTTCTTGGCTTCCGAATACTCCTGTCCTTCCCAGTGGAAATGTTCCCTCATTTCATACAAAGTTTCCCCAAAAGAGAAATCCTCAGGGGGAGAAGCTGAAGGAATAGATTCTTCAGCATCAGAATCCTCATAAGGAGGGAAAGAATATTCCTGATCAGAAGAAGAAAAGTACAGTTTTGTACCTACCATAAATGTAGATGTCCGAGAGGTATGCATCTGCAGTCCTAACAAATGGGTTGTCCTGGCCTCAGGCAGCCCTTCGGTCGGCCGGATTCCAAAGCCTGGGTCTGGCCTCGGCTGGTGTCGCACTTCACCCGACGTCATAGCTGCAGTTCTTCGGGTATAAAGGCATCAGCCGACGCCATTTTCCTCAGTGTTTCTTGCCCCAGATGCCAGATGCCCTCTAGGAAGGCTAAATTTGGATAAATGCAAATGTTTCCAAACAACATAGAGCAAATAGAAATAACCATGTATCTACATATATACAAACAAATACACCATAATAGATTCCCCCAGCTAGCTACAAGATGGGCAAATACCCTAGGAGTACCACAGAGGGGAAGGAGGGTGGGTAATCCTGACTGCAGATGCATACCTCTCGGACATCTACATTTATGGTAGGTACAAAACTGTACTATGTCCTTCAAGGATGCATCTGCAGTCCTAACAAATGGGTAGAATACCATAGCCAAACTGGGGGAGGAGGCCCTAACAAGATTATGGTGTAGTTAAGATCCCTTGCAACACAGCAGTGGCAAAACCTGCTCGGGATCTGGAGTATAAGGGTAGATTATAATGCTTGGCAAATGTATGCACGGAGCTCCAAGTAGCAGCCTCTAAAATGTCTTTGTAGCCACTCCTCGTAAAAAAGCTGTAGTAGTGGCTGTAGCCCTTGTGGAGTGAGGTCTGATATTTTCTGGAGTTGCCTTTCCATGATAAGAATAACAAAATCTAATGCAATTTCCTATCCATTTAGAGATTGTCTGTTTTGAAATTGCTTTTCCTTCCATTCCTGTGGCATATGCTACCAGAAGCTGGTCAGTTTTCTATTGTTCTTGGTTCTGTCCAGGTAGTAGCGCAATTGCCTATGCACATCCAAGGTATGCAGCAGTCTTTCTGCCCTGTTCTGTGGGTTGGGGAAGAATGTAGGTAGGTGGATTGCTTGGTTTAAAGATACCCTGGAGACCACCTTTGGCATAAAGGTAGGATTAGTTCTCATGGACACTCTATCCTGATGGAAGATAAGGAAGGGTTGCGCTGCCATTAATGCCTGTAGTTCAGAAACCCTTCTTGCTGAAGTGATTGCAAGCAGGAAAGCAGTTTTCCATGATAAGTACTGTAATTCTGCTGTTGCTGCTGGTTCAAAAGGGGGAAGTGTCAACTTTTCTAGCACAAAGTTCAAGTCCCATGTAGGCAATGGTGGCTTCCTTGGTGGCTTTACATTTTTGATTCCTCTCAGAAACTGCCTGAGTAGAGGATGAAAGAAGACTGGAGGATCCATGTTGTATTCTGCTGAAATAGCTGACGCATGAATCTTAATGGAAGAGTAGGACAGGCCATTGTGGAAAAGCTCTGCTAAGTATTCCAGGATGTTAGCTATGTTTACCAGTGCTACATTCTGCCCTTTTGCTGCACTCCAAAAGAGAAATCTTTTCCATTTCGCTGAGTAAGTTTTCCTTGTTGAGGGTCTGCGAGCTTCCAAGATAATGTCTTTAACCCTTTGTGATAAATCTGGGTTATTTTGTCTTATGCAATGCTCCAAGCAGCTAGCTGCAGTGTTTTCAGGTTCGGATGCAGGGTTTTGAAGTTGTTCTGTGTTAGCAGTAAAGGAACCAAGGGAAGAGGCCATGCGAGTTCCCGAGACATACTCCTCAGTAGTCGGTACCAGTGCTGTCTCGGCCAGTCTGGAGCTATCAGGATGATCCTTGGGTGGTCCTCTTTGATCTTCAATAGCACCTTGTGCATCAAAGGAAGAGGAGGGAATGCATATGCTGTCAGGTTTTTCCAGCTGAAAGATAGGGAGTCCACCTTCCAAGCAAGTGGGTGGTATGTCCTTGTGCAGAATTTTTTCAATTGGTGATTGTGTGGGGATGCGAATAAGTCTATTTCTGGTAGTCCCCATTTCCTTGTGATGGATTTGAAGATGTCTGGATGCAGCATCCATTCGTGGGCATCCGTGGTAGTCCTGCTTAAGATGTCTGCTAGTATGTTTTGTTTTCCTGGCACAAATATTGCCTTGAGCTGTATGTTTAGGCTTAGGGCTACATTCCAGAGATCCATTGCCATCCGGCATAGAGGATATGAATGTGTGCCTCCCTGTTTGTTGATGTACCACATAACTGTGGTGTTGTCCGTCCTTATTAGCAATTGCCCCTGTTGAAGAAACGGTCTGAATGCTTGAATTGCCAGTTTTACTGCCAGCATCTCTTTTTGGTTTATGTGTAGGTTTAGCTGGTCTTGAGTCCATAAGCCTTGTATGCACTTGTCCAGCATGTGTGCTCCCCAACCAAGGTCTGAGGCGTCTGTTGTGATAGTCTGGCTTGGTTGAGGGCTGTGGAAGGGCAGTCCCTTGTTCAATTGACAGGCCTGAGCCCACCATCGGAATTCTTGTTTCAGGCATGGAATTATTGGAATTTGGGTTTCTAGGCTGTGCTTGTGCTGAGACCATAAATTCCTGAGGTACCATTGCAACTTCCTCATATGTAGTCTGGCATGTGGGATCAATATTATGCAGGATGCCATGTAACCCAGGGCTTGCAGGACTTTCCTTGCTGTAAGCTGGTTCTGTGTTGTTAATGCCATGAAGTAGAGTGGAAGGTGCTTTTGTTTTTCTGCTGTGAGGGATGCCATTTGATTTGATGTGTCCAGTTCTGCACCCAAGAAGGTTATCCTTTGGGATGGCAACAGTCTTGATTTTTTTGTACTGACTGTGTATCCCAAGGCTTGCAGTAGATGAATGACCCTTTTCAAGTCTTTTGTTAATTTGTTTTTGTTGTCCGCTTGTAACAGGCAATCGTCCAGGTAAGGGTAAATTTGAATTCCCTGAAGCCTGCAATGAGCAATTACTGATGCCAGGCATTTCGTGAATATTCTGGGCGCAGTAGATAAGCCAAAAGGCAATGCTGAGAATTGATAATGCTCTGATCCTGCAAGAAATCTGAGGTATCTTCTGCAATTTGGTCGTATGGGGACGTGCAGGTATGCCTCCTTGAGATCTAGAGTTACCAGCCAAGACTCCTTGCCCAGCATGGGAAGAAGCTGCTGTAGAGTCAGCATTTTGAATTTTGGGACAATGAGGTATGTGTTCAGAGTGGACAGGTCTAGAATAGGTCTCCATTGATTTTCCTTCCTTGGCACCAGGAAAAGTCTGGAGTAAAATCCTTGCCCTTGTTCTATAGATGGTACCTTTTCTATAGCTCTCATCCTTTTTAAGTTGCCTATTTGTTCTAGAGCGTTTGCCATTTGATTTGGAGGTAGGTTTGGCATTCCTCTCTTCCTTGGTAGAGTATGGAAGTGAAACCTGTAACCTTTGTCTATTGTCTGTAAAATCCATTTGTCTCCTGTAATGCAATGCCAGTTTGCTGAAAATAAGGCTAGCTTTCCGCCTAAGGGTGCTACTAGTTGTTCCCTGGTAGGCGGCTTCAGAGCCAAGTCACTGTGATTGTCCTGTGGAAGTGGTAGTGGCTGGGTCTGCAGCAGTACTTCGCTGGTTGTTAGGCTGCCACTGACGTCCCCTGTAGGCACCTCTGGATTGACCTCTGCCTCTTGTGCGCCTATTCCTGCCTCTCTGTGCTCTGCTGGTGTTTGGAAAGGACCAATTCTTGGAAGGCCAGTTCCTGCTAAACCTTGGAGGCTGGACCTGTAAGAAATCTTTGACTGTCTGGATAGATTTTGCTTTCTCTTCCACCTTCTTCAGCACTTGCTGTGCAGGAGAGCCAAACAAATTGTGTTTATCCATGGGAGCATCTAGGAGCTTTGATTTTACATGGTCTGGTAAGGACTGCTCTTTTAACCATGCATGCCTTCTGATCACTGTACTAGTCGTAGCTGATCTAAAGGAGGCCTCCAGTGCATCATAGCCGCATTTTAAGGAATGATTACTGACCTGCTGTATGTTATGTACCATTTCCTGAAGTGACTTTCTGTCTAAAGGATCAGGTGAGGACAGCTTTTTAGATAACTGATCTAACATAAATTCCTGATACTGAATCATGTGGAATTGACAGTTTAAGGCCCTAGCCGAAAGAGAAGCAGAAGTATAAACTTTTTTACCCCATCTCTCCAAGGCCCTAGATTCCCTTTCAGAGGGGAGTGGGTTTTTGGCAAAGGTAGCTGCTACAGCCTTAGGGCCCTGTGAAATAGTTTCAGGATCTGCAAAAGGAGCCTTATACAAGTGATTATGTGTGTCCGGAACCCTGTAGTATCTGTCGGGCTTAGCAGGGGCCGGAGGGAGTGAATCAGGAGCAGTACAAGCATCATTAAATGCATCATCCACAACTGTAAGTACTGGAGGAATGGCTAAAGGCCTATGCTGTGGCAAATGCAAGAAAGTCCTAAGCCTTTTCCTAGAGTCTGAGAAACCCTGGCCCTGCCATTGAAATTGTTCCCTCATAGCATGCAAGGTTTCCCCAAAAGAAAATTCCTCAGGAGGAGAGGCAGAAGGAATGGAGTCCTCTGCATCAGAGTCCTCATATGGAGAATAAGGGCCCTCAGGGGGGTTTGTATTTTCTGATTCATCTGAGGAGTAATCAGTAGAAACTGGCTCAGGGGGTTCTGCTCTAGGTCTCTTCTCTGGAGGGGGTTGAGAGGCCCTATCAGGGTGAGACTGGGATCCCCTGATCAAAGAAATGAGATCCTCTGCTAGACTAAGCATTTGAGTACTGGAGCTAGGCCTGTGAGAGGGGGCTTTAGTAGGCAAGGCCTTGGAAGTTTTAGCTGCTTTAGCCCTGGCAAAGGCCTTAATTGACATGGATGCAGGGGGCCTAGCAGCTCCACGTGCAGGAGTAGATACATCTAGGGGAATAGTATCTGATAAATCCTGAGAAACTGTAAGAGCAGGTGGAATTTCAGTAGCAGATTCAGCTATGCTGGAGGAGGCCTCCGTAGTAGGAGGCATGCTTTCGGCCGAAGGAAGAACCGCAGACTCGGTTTCAGCCGAAACAGAGACACTCGCGGTTGGCTTAACCGCGGTTTCGGCCGAAACCGCAGACCGCGAGTGTCGGTCCTTTTCCTTACGTTTTTTAGCTAAATGTGAAGTCGGAGTCTCCGACGGCATGATATAAGCAAAATCGGAGCCGAAAAACTCCTCTGCAAACTCCGACCGACGTCTAAGCGTCCGTCGGTTGAAGGAAGTACAGGCTAAACAAGCTGCTATGACGTGGTCTGGGCCTAAACAAGGTAGGCAGTAAGAGTGGAAGTCTTTATGAGGTATTTGTTTCCCACAAGTTAAACAGTTATTCACTTTTTATGACATCGGCTGAGGCAAGAAAGAGTCCCCAACGGGGTACTTGGCTTTTTAGAAGTCTTCGGTAGTAGTAATCTCTGGATCTGACCGACCGGCACTTGCGAACAGCTTCTGCTTCGGGCGCCACGCGGCAAGAAAGACTGAGGAAAATGGCGTCGGCTGATGCCTTTATACCCGAAGAACTGCAGCTATGACGTCGGGTGAAGTGCGACACCAGCCGAGGCCAGACCCAGACTTTGGAATCCGGCCGACCGAAGTGCTGCCTGAGGCCAGGACAACCCATTTGTTAGGACTGCAGATGCATCCTTGAAGGACATCTGAGGAAACAGAAGCCTGATCAGAGGAATCATAATAAACATCCTGCCTTGGCCTTTTGTCTGGAGGGGGATGAGAACCCCTAATCATATTAAGTAAATCCTCCGCCATCTTGAGTAACTGTTTCTGTGACTTGGGAGCCGGTTCAGAAGATGCCTGTGTTGAAGTCTTTGATTTAGAAGGAGTCTTTGCCTTTGCCTTTACTAGTAGCTGAGTAGGCCTGAAAACCCCTTCGGAAGCCGGTACTTGCACAGCGGCTCCGGACCCATCCGAAGGAGCGTTGTCCGAAGGACCAGCAACAGAAATATTTAAAGGCCTGGTTGGCTCCTCATGAGAGTCTGTTTCGGCAGTCGGTTCTGAAATGGCCGACGACAGGGGCTGCAAAAGCGCCTCACTGACGACGGCCGAAACTGAAGCTGGCTCCGCTTGTGCGCTATCATCAGATTTGGACCTCGGAGGCCTGTCTTTATCCTTGCGACCGTATCAGACGACATTTTGTAGTTAAAGCGCCTACCGAAGTAATGAAAAGCAAAATCGTATCTTCGCTTAATTGTACGTTGATTGAATCTAGCACAAAACAGACAACTAGCTACGCCGTGGTCAGGGCCCAAGCAAGGAATACAGTAAGAATGAAAATCCTTATGAGGTATTTGCTTCCCACATGAAATGCAATTATTAACTTTTTCTGACATCGGAGTGGAGCAAGAAAAAAGTTTCCCCAACGGGGTACTTAGCTTTGAGTGGAGAAGAAAGTCTTCGGACCGAAGAATATCAGAAAAATTCGTCAGGAGTCAGCCGACCGGCACTTGCGAACTGCTATCACCGCACGGCAAGAAAGACTGGAGAAGATGGCGTCGGCTGTCAGCTTTGTACTCCTGGCGCTCTGACGTCAGGGAGCATGGATGAACAGCCGACGCCAGACCCAGACTTTGGGATTCTGGCCGACTGAGGGCTGCCTGCCGGCAGTGGAGAACCCTACAGTCATGACTGTAATAGTGAAACACGATGAACATCTGAACGCAAGTTGAAGCACTGCATTGGGGAACACATGAGGGACATCAGAGATGAATGCGAGTTTAATTCTTTGGCAAAACATGTTAAAGAAAACAGTGGACACAATTTTAGATTTATAGTGTTGGGCAGTGTAGCAGTGAACAACGGGAAGGGGGGGGGGGTGCATGGCCACTGCTACTGGAAAAACAAGAATTGCTATGGCAGTTGCGCTTAAATTCCAAGGTTTGGCCTGGGTTGAATGAGGCTGTTTCTATTTCAAGTGTTTTAAAATTGAAAGCCTTGAATATATGACACCTGATTTTTATATACATTTGTTTCTTTTATGTAAATACTTGACTTTATAAGTATTTTACAAGTTATTTTGCACTAGGTTTTTAACAGAAAATAATATGCTTTTTTATTTATTGATGTCTATTAGATATGTATTTTAACAGTGTATATTTAGTATTTATATTTTGTTTACAATTTTAAAATGTCTGATATGTTATCTTATACATTACATTTTATACTCCAGTTTTTCATTCAGGTATTTTCTCTTAAACAAGGCTGTATATATGTCATGAACCAGGGGTGTGGTTTAGTTGAGTTTAGGGGTGTGGTTTGTAATGTCACTACACATGCACTTTAGGTTACAAGATTTAAAAAGCTGTTGGAACATTTTTTATTTGTCAGATGAATTTCCTAGTTTGTTTCTGGGACAAACGCGCTAACCTTTTACTGCTGTATAAATAAAGTGGATTTATCGCTGCTTCTTTGTGGAGTCCTTTGGCCTGCATTTGCTTTTCTGTGGATTATAAGTATTAAAAAGCTGACTTTTCCACCAACACACACTTTAAATATTTACCTCAGCACTAGAAGTAATTTAACCTAACTTTTAGGCAGGAAAAGTAGTTTTAACAACTTTTGTTGCAAAAGTAAAAAGTGGCACTCCTGGTAAAAAGTGACAATCATATGCAAGTCTTTAAAAACACTTTTTCCTAGCCTAAAAGTACAGCTTTTACAAATAAAGTTAACTTTCTGACAGAAAATAAGATGTGGAAAGTTCTTCCCCAATGGCAAATGGTCTGCCAACAATGTAGAAAGATCCTTGAAAGCCCACACCAGGAGCACTCTTTAGAAGTAGGAAAGCTCTGAAGAATTTGGCACTCAAATCACTCTTTCTTTAGCTGTGTTCAAGCTGCTTAACAGTTTGGCCATGTGGAAGGTCCCCCTTAAGCTTTGGAAACTGGCCACCTCTTATATCCTAGGCAGGATACAACTCATAAAGCTAAGGCTACTGCCACTGCTACAGTGATCAAATTATGATGATGAGGATTATCTGTGAGTCATTCAGTACCTCTTGTATACACTCTTGTATACACAGTCTGGTGGATCAATGGATGTTGCAGCTTTCTCTTTCACATCTGTGATGGTCTTGAGTAGAGAGGCAGTGACTTAACTAGCCCCTCACCCTCCACCATGTGTTCCAAGATAGCACATCTGATGAACGTCTTAAACATTTACTGACACATTCCCAGTATTTCCATCTTTGCCTGCTTTTCCAAGTGGGAAGTATGACCCCGGACTATCAACTCTCTTTTACTTTGACATTAAACAGTGATTAACACATTCGAAGCTGACTGCGTATAACATCACCATGTTCTTGGCTGATGAAGGGCTGCAGTGGATCCATTACTGGGCTGTCACCAAAACTGGCACCTGCACTGTTACACCAGCCCTATAGCAACAGAACCACACCATGTACAGTTTGGTGCAGTTTAGAGAGCCAACACACAATTTTCATTTTCTTTTTTGGCCACTTAACATTTTCTTCATTTTCCATAAGCAATGTGGCATTCAATGGACTTTGTATACAGCATTCTGTATTTGCTGCATTTATCTTCCAAATGGAGCACAGCCATACCACACTATTCTGGCAGAAGAATTAAAGTCCCAACTAGTTCTATTAGCATCAATAACAAATGACTGCTCAACAAAAAACTGTTGTATAAAAAAAGAAAAAACAAAACAGCGATAGTAGCTGTTCACATTAAAAATTGCTGTGGTCCCTAGATCCTGTGTTGGACTAATGAGATCACATAATATTATGTCTGGAGATGATCTGACTCATGCCACCACCGCTCAGACAAGGGCTTGAAAAAAAAGTCTCCGCTGTTCCCAGGTTGCTAGGATGGCACACTTAACATATGCTTTTATAGGTGGAAAGATGCAGGTCTCCTGTTCCTCTCCCATACATACATTTATGTGGTTTTGGGTAAAAGAACGGGGCCAAAGCCCGGTCCATCTCAACCTTCATGAATGTCTTAGCATTTGAAAGTTCAGCTAATTTGGGACGGACATTCTGTCCTTAGCCATCGCCAGGATAATGGCCTTTAAATCCTAAGACTCTTCAAATGAGCCAAAAAGAAGGGTGGGAGATGCCCGACACATACCAAATCCAGGAGAGTCGGTCCACTGCTTCACAAAGAACAAGCAACAGACATGCCAAAAGAGCACCTGTCAAAGACAATGCAGAGGCATAACAGGCGGCATTGAATCTGGCATTAGTATAATCAAGCCATGTAAGGAAGCCCCCACACCTTGCACCTGCTATTTTCTCTACTATCAGAAGGCAACCATTTTTATACCAAAGCCCTGAACTGTGAACCCTGGCATTGGTAGACCACATTTATGTTGGTCAGTCTCCACCACAAAATCCTGTTGGGCAGAGAGAAGTCTCTTAAGTTAACGGTTCTCAGTCCCTCTGTTCTATAGCCAAGTGGCTCTAATGACTACTTCAACCAGTGGATGAATGGCATGTACACCCACCAGCAAATGCCCAACCGTGTAGACAAGTGTGGATCTCCTAGACTCGAATACAGCTACAAACTTATCTCCATGCGGTTTCTGCTACAGACTATTCTCTATATATCAGTCTTTTATGACAGTGTTCAGCTTAAGACCAGGGGATGCACAAGGATCACTATGAGTATCCAGCTAACACATGAAGAAGGGATTTCCCAACTGCCACCATCATCCTGTCAGTGAGGCAGGTCAGGAGTTTCTCTTACGATGGATGGCAGGGCTGAACCCCTGCCCCATAAACCCCTATGTTACTAGATGGGTTGCAAACTGGCTCAAAGACAGAACCCACAGAGTCAGAATTGCTGGAGCCATGTCAGACTCGAAACCAGTTACAAGTGGCATCCTGCAAGGCTCAGTCCCGGGACCTCTCTTGTTCGGTATATATTTTTCTGAGGTACAGGCTAACACAGGAGGACTGTGGCTGACCAAGTTCGCAGATGACTGCAAACTGGGTGCCATAACTGACTCTCCAGCTGACACGAGCATCCTTCGAAAGGGTCTCACAGAGACGGATAACTGGTGCCAGAGCCATGGCCTAAAGCTAAACGCCAAAAAGTGTATAGTCATCCCCTCTGGCAAAAACAAAGTGCCCACAAATTACCACATAGGTGGTAACCCATTAAGTATGGAGGAAGTAATTAGGGACCTGGGGACCCAAGTCGAAAGTAATCTCTCCTTCACCAACCACATTGCCAAAGTGGTTAGAAAGACATTCTATATAGCCCACCTTATCATGAAAGGATTCACATCTAGATCAAGAGAGGTCATCGTGCCCCTTTATTCAACCCTCATCAGGCCCATATTAGAATTCAATTTCCCATTTGGGATGTACCTTACCAGACACCTGCAGCAACTAGAAAGACCCCAAAAGTACCTCACAAAGAGGATCAAGGGACTTAAACAGAGGCCATATGCTGCTCGGTTAAAAAACTCCAGCTCTACTCAGTTGCATACCACCTACTTACAGGCGATCTATGCCTGACGTATAAAGCTATGTCCAACCCGGAATTAATGGACATGCTCCACTTCAGAAAATCCAAATCCCTTAGAGCTACACGCTCGAGGGACTTGAACCTCAGAACAGAAATAAATAGGACATGCTGGAGGGACAGATTCATAACCTAGAGGCTCCCTTCACTCTGTAATAGAATCCCAGTATATGTTAGGCAGAGCCCCTCACTGACTCTCTTCAAGAGGAATCTTGACGAGTGGATGGGAGATCGTAGGTTTACCCCGGGGATTACTTTTGTGTCACTACTAGACAGAGGCACAGTAAACAAACCTTAAAAAGGGCACAGTAAACTAAATTCAAAGGGTGGCGAAAGCCAAACACACACTGGCTAGGTTTGTAAATGCCCTAGGGCAGATAGCCTAGTATGAACCTATGAACCTATAAACAATATCTTTAGCTGTGTTCCTCAGCAAGGCAGCAGGTAATAAAGACATGGAGTTGCATGGCAATTTCAATGCTTAAAGGACAAATAATAGGCTTTCCTTTAGGGAATGAATGTGAGCATTTTCACTCGTGGCAGGACTGAGATACAAATATATAATGAAGATGGCAGAAAACAATTGGTTTCTTAAGTGGTTAAGTAGGCTTACCTAGTCTGCATGCAACACTATCATGTTTGCTGGCACTGGGTACCCCTGTACCAGAGTATAAATTCAAAGTACACAGTACAGAACTGTGATCAATGAGTAAGATGAATCCAAATGTTGGTCAACAAAGCATGGTCTTTGATGTCAGCTAAAACACAATCATTTTAAGCAAAATATTTTAAAAAGGTAACTTGTCAAATTCAGTGACACTTACGTATAAATGACCTGACAAAATAGAACAAAAAGACTACACTAGATGCTATATACAAAATAATGCAGACTTGTTAGAAAATGAGAAGTTATGTACCTACCATAACGTTCCATGTTAGTTGTCTTCTCTCGCCTTCTTTCTTGCTTGATGGGTTCGGAGCCGATCCTCGGCTCCGACTCGGCACTTGCTAAGCTCGAGAGTCACTTTTACCAGCTCGAGGCAGCCCCATATCCCATGATGCAAGGCGGTAAGTACCCAGATCTCGTTTGATGACAATAGGCAATAGCACCTAGCATAATAACTTCCAAAAGGAAGAAAGAAGGAGAGAAAAAACCCTGAAGGATGGTAGAAGGACCAGCACTGTATGGTCTTCAGAAGCATACTTCCTTGTAGAAAGAAAGGTCTGTCCAGGCCTGGGGAAGGAGGGAGGGTCAAGAAAGAAGGCGAGAAGACAACTAACATGGAACGTTATGGTAGGTACATAACTTCTCAATGTTAAGTTGTCAATCTCGCCTTCATTCTTGCTTGATGGGACCGCGTCCCTAGCACCTCTATCCTGGGTGGCTCAATGGAACAGACTCTTGAGAACTGTAGAGCCAAAACTGTCTCTGTCCCTGGAGGCCAAATCCAATTTGTAATGGGAAACAAATGTATGAGGAGTGGCCCAAGTGGCTGCTGCACAAATAGTGTCTAATGGAAGTCTAGCTTGAAAAGCTGTGGAAGTGGCTAAGCTTCTGGTTGAATGTGCTTTAGGTTTTGAGCACAGCTGTTTTCCCCTGAGCTGATAAATTTCAGAGATGACAGAAGAAAGCCATCTAGACAAGGTCACTTTTGAGACAGGAAGGCCTTTCTTGTTATCAGCATAAGAAACAAAGAGTTGATCGGATTTCCTGAATTGTTTTGTTCTGTCCAAATAATATCTAAGTTGGCGGTGGACATCAAGATAATGCAATTTTGTTCGATCTGTTTGAATAGTTTGGGAAAAATACAGGAAGGTCAATAGCCTGATTCAAATTAGTCTTTGAGGCGACCTTAGGCAAAAGGTCGGATTAGTTCTCAATGATACTCTGTCTTTGTGGAAGACTAAATAGGGGGGGCGAACAGATAAAGCATGAAGTTCAGACACCCTCCTAGCCGATGTAATAGCAACCAGGAATAAAGTTTTCCATGAAAGAAATTTCAGGGAACATGAAACAGCTGGCTCGAAGGGAGGAAGAATCAAGGATGTCAGCACTAAATTTAGGTCCCATTGAGGAGGAGGACTCCTGATTGGAGGTTTCAGGAGAAAATTCCTTTCAAGAAGGCTCTACAAAGCCTGTGGGACATAATGTTGTGATCTGCGAACCCAACATGAAAGTTCGAGATAGTGGCCAACTGAACTTTGACCGTGGACGAAGAGGAGCCCGCGTGAAAAATTTCCGCTAAGAAATCCAAAACTGCTTGTACTGGAGCAGTGAAGGGATCAATATTTTTGGCTTTTGCCCAATAAGAAAAACGTTTCCATTTGCTAGTATAAATCCTCCTAGTAGAGGATTTTAAAGATGCCACTATGATGTCTCTAACAGGATTAGAGATCATAGGAAGCCTGGCTAAGGAAGGAAGTGGAGCAACCATGCTGTGAGGTTGAGAGAAGGAATAGACCGGTACAGCTGACCCGATTGGTGAATCAGAAGATCTGGCACTGGGTCCAGATGCCACAGCTGCACCAAAAGGTGACGATGGAGGAACGGGAACCAAATTTGTCGAGGCCAATAAGGGGCAATGAGATTCATTTTGGCTCTCAAAACGGTGGCTTTCTGGATTACTTGTGGGATCAGAGGAAAGGCATAAAGAAGTCCCTGGGGCCAATCCTGGGTCAGAGCGTCTCTGGGGGGATGGCCTGGCAGTGGGAAGAGAGAGAAGAAGTCTGGGCATTTGCTGTTTTGGGGAGTAGCAAAAAGATCGCAACATGGGCGACCCCATTCTAGAAAATCTCCTCCACTATAGATTGTTTGAGAGACCACTCGTGAGGCATGAGAATAGCTCTGCTCAATCTGTCCGCTAAAATGTTGGTTTTCCCAGGGATATGCATTGCTACCAGAAACCGATGAGAGGAGATCGCCCATTGCCAAAGTCTGAGCGCTTCTCGACACAAGGGGTAAGACTTGGTTCCGCCCTGTTTGTTGATATACCATACTACAGACATGTTGTCTGTGTGGACTGCAATTGTCCCCAAGGGAAGAAAGTCGTTGAGGGCTTGCAACGTTAAAAGCACTGCTCTCATCTCTAGGACATTTATGTGCAGGTGGTATTTGAATGGTTGCCATGTCCCATGAACCATCCTGCCCTGATAATGCCCCCCCCCCACACCCGATCAGGGAGGCATCCGTAGTGACAGTGGCTACCGGGGTTGGGGGTACAAAGGGTCTGCCTTGGTGAATCTGGGGAGAAGTAATCCACCAAGAAAGATGATTCTTGCAAATCTGTCACCAGTATTTGGTGACGCATAGGAAGTTGTTGGTAAGACCACTGAGTGAACAACATCCACTGAAGAAGGCGCATATAGAAGCGAGCCAGGGGAAGAAGGGTAATGGCCGCAGCCATGAGGCCCAACACTTTTAGAACCATTCTGGCTTGTACTTTCTTGCTGGCTAGAATGCTTCTCACGTGACCTTGTATATCTGAGATTCTTTGGTCTGTGAGGGTAGCTGACATCCGAACAGTGTTTAAGTTTGCGCCTATGAAAGTAATAGACTGGCAGGGCAACAAGGAGGATTTTCCGTAGTTGATCGAGATGCCCTATTGAGTGCAAAGATTTATTGTGTAATCCCTGGCTTGAAGAGGCTGATGCCTGGTGGTGGCTGAAAGGAGCCAGTCGTCGAGATATGGAAACACCTGGAATCCTTGACGTCTCAGGTGAGCCGTGACCACTGCCATACATTTGGTGAACACTCTGGGGGCTGTAGTGAGACCAAAGGGCAGGGCTCTGAATTGGAAATGACTGGACCCCAGCCTAAAGCGGAGAAACCTTCTGGAGCGTCTGTGAATTTTTATGTGATAGTACGCATCCTGAAGATCTATTGAGCACATCCAGTTGTCCTTCTGTAAGAAGGGCAGAATTGACTGAAGTGTGACCATTCGGAATCTTGTCTTTCTCACAGACTTGTTGAGTCTGCTGAGATCCAATATTGGTCTCCAGTCTCCCGTCTTTTTGGGGACCAAAAAGAATCTTGAGTAGATTCCGGGCTCTGAATGAGAATGGCTCTTTTTTGCAGAAGTTTTAAAACTTCTAACTCTGCAATTTCCCTTAGACCGGGTGGAACATCTGGAAGGGAATTTGAGTGAGAAAAGGGAGTTTCCTCGAAAGGAATTTTGTAACCCTCGGATATGATCGACTGTACCCATCTGTCTTGAGTTAGGGAAAGCCGGGCTTCTGGGTACAGCGATAGTCTTCCCCCGACTGCCTCCAAGGATGGACAGTCGGGCAACATCTCAGGGATGCTGAAAGGGCTTGTCAGAGAGAGGCTCTCTGCTTCCCTGGTTTTGTGGACCCCCCTCTGCCTCTAGAGCGTCTGTTATTGTTACCCCTCTGCCTCTAGGGGTAAATTGACCACGTGAATCGGCGTGACTCCTTGGGATTTTGGAACCACATTTTGCCACCCTTCTGTCCTTTAGGGTAAGGTCTAGAAGGGGTGGAAAAATGGACCCCTACGGCAGAAAGAGTCTTGCCGTCCTGCTCACACCTGGTCAATGTTTCCTTCACTTGAGGGCCAAACAAAGCTGACCCATCAAAGGGAGAGTTTGTGAAGGACGCCTTAAAGGGATCTGCAAAATTACAGAGCCGCATCCAGGCTAGGCGTCTAAGAGCCACACCTGTACCTGCGGCCCTACTCGCTCCATCTGCTGCATATGATATCAGTCGCATGGAGGAGTTAACGATAGAATTAATGGTTCCTAGCTGCGAAGCAATTTTTTCTTGAGCCCCTGCAGCTGTGGGATCCTGTACAACTTCACCTAGCTCCTTAAGGATATCCCCTTGGAGTCTGGTGAAGTGACATAAGTAGTTCAGCGAGCGCATAGCAAAGGTCGCTGAAGAGAACATCCGCTTACCATACCTATCCATGGTCCTAGAGTCCTTATTAGGAGGATGGACAGGTACGGAAGGATCTGCAAGTTCCTTCTTAGTGGCAGCCGCCACCACCATGGCATCAGCAGGGACACCTTTCGTGAGAAATTGCTTGTCCGAAGGGGCAGTAATAAATTTAGAAGGCCTCCTAGGAACTGGCTCTACAGAGTCAGGAGCAGCCCAAGCCTTCGGCGATAACCTGCATAAGGGGTCGAAGGCGGAGACACCCAGGAGGTGGAGGGCCGAGATCCAAACGCCTCCAGGTATACCGACTCATCCTCAGAGGGATTATTGGAAGGCCAGTTTCCCCTCTGTTTAAGGAGTTCTAGGATGTCTGAAAAGGAGACATCCTCAGAGGGGGATCTTGGGGATCCCTCCGACTCATCTAAGTCGGTATCTGAAGTGATAGACTCGGGAGTCTACGTGTTTCCTCTTACAGGTCCTCTTGCGCGGAGGATCCCCTGACTGATCAGGAGAATCCTCGGAAGAGGGGGTTCTTCCCAGTGGGGAAACCTGAGGCGGAGGATCTCTGGGTCCGGGAGCAAGAGAGATGGCAGAGATATCGACAGGCACCGTAGAGGGAGGAGCTAAGGGAACAGACTGCTGGCTGAGTCCAGTGGCTAGCACACTCTTCATCACCTCGAAGGCTCCCATCCCAGGGAGGTCCGAGAGAACCCGTTCCGAAGAACCAGGAACTCCAGGGCCCACCGAAAGGGAAGGCTCCGAGGCCGATGTCGGAGCCGAGCTCACCAAGGCCGAGGCTCCAAGGGGAAGAGTGGGGTCGGATAAGGGTCCGATGCCACTCACCCCCTCGGAGGAGACCAGGGAAGCCCGACCACCGAATCCCTCTAAGGAAGGTCTCGAAGAGGAGATAAGAGTAGAGGCTGAGGGAGCAGAAGGGAGGGGTATCTGTCCCTCAGCCATAGCAGAAACCATTCTCGAAGACTCCAGCTCCAAACTCTGAGGTAGAGTCGAAGGAGGAACTGCAAGGGGGTGTGGACTAATAGTCGTCTGTTGAGATGGACTATGTAGCATCTGGGCCAGTGCCTGTGATTTTAATAATCTACCGACCACCCTCTCTAAATCATGGTCAGAAAGCCTGGATGACCTGGATGATCGGCTCCGATGGCTCCGTTCCGAGAGGAGAGGAGAGGCCGGAGCCGAAAGTATCGGTTCCAAGGAAGGGGACCTTGACCTCTTCCTCGAAGGAACCATCGGAGCCGACGAAACCATGGATGCTGTCAGAGCAGACAACTTTTCGGCACCGACAGAAGGTCTCGATGTATCGGCCTATGGGGAGTTGGTTACACTGTGTCCGGGGCTGACCACACCTTTCGAGCCACCACTTCCATTAGTGGGTCGAAAGGTGGAGACACCCAGGAGGTGGAAGGGCAAGAACCAAATGCATCCAGGTAGACTGACTCGTCCTCCAAAGGGTTAAGGGCAGTCCAGTTCCCCCTCTGCTTAAGGATTTCTAGGATGTCTGAAAATGAGACATCCTCAGAGGGGGATCTTGGGGACCCTTCCGAATCCTCCAAGTCGGTATCAGACGTGACTGACTCGGGGGAGTCGACATGTTTCCTCTTACATTTTCTCTTCCGGGGGGGGGGGCTCCGAAGGATCGGGGGAGGCCTCGGAAGAGGAAGATACGCCCAATGGAGCGACCTGGAGCATCTGCTCTCCACGCTTGGGGTCAGGAGGGTGGACAGAGACCGATGCAGGCACCATGGGGGGAGGAGCCGAAGGGGCTGATCCAGGGGCCGACTCAGGAGTCAGCACACTCCTCATGACCTCGAAGGCATCCGTCAGGCAGAGCAGAAGGTCCCCGCTCCGAGGAGAAGAGAACCCCTGTCGGCACAGAGAAGGATGGCTCCGAGGCCAATGGGGCCGAGCTCAACTGCGCTGATGCTCCGAGAGGGAGAACGGGGTCGGACAAGGGTCCGATGCTACTCACCCCCTTGGAGCCGACAAGGGAGTCTCGGCGCCCAGATTCCCTCCAAGGACGAAACCAAGGAAGAGATCGGAGCTGACGAAGGAGCCGAAAGGTGTGGTATCGGTTCCGACGTTACCAAGATTCGATCCCCAACCAGCTCCGGCTCCGAACACAAGGAGGGAGTCGGAGGAGGAACTGCTGTAGATACCGGGACAGCCACAGTCTGTTTAGATGGGCTGGTTAAAATTTTGGCCAGGGCCTGCGACTTAAGGAGTCTGCTAACCACCCTCTCTAGGTAATGATCAGATAGCCTGCAAGACCGAGATGAGTGGGACCTATGGCTTTTCTCAAATTGGAGTAATGGTGACCTCGGAGCCGAGCAAACCGATTCTAGGGAAGGGGACCTAGAACGTTTTCGGCTCGAAGACTATTCCGACAGTAAAGTCGGAGCCGAATGAGGTCTAGAGATGTCAGCTCCAGCCGGAGCCGACGAGGAGGCAGGTGCTCCACCAGGCGACGGCTACGAACTGGGACCCAATGGCTTGGCGGGCTTAGAGGATTTACCCGACGAAGGCTTGGTCAGGGATCCTTCTGGCTTAAGTAAGCCTCTCAGGATGAGCTTGTTCCTACACTCCTGCTGGACTCTCGGGCTGAAGGCATGACAGACTGAGCAGGAGTCCTGCAGGTGTAGGGGATCCAAGCAATAAACGCAAGAAGTGTGACTGTCTGTCAGAGACATCTTCTGACAGCACAAGTCACACTTCTTAAAACCTGAAACTTTGGTATCCTTAGACATGATGGATACCAAAGAAAAAAGTCACTAGTGCTTAAACACACACAACAACACACACACGCACTAGTTAAGCTAACAATATTAAACAATTACACAGTTAACTATATATAAATATATACATACAAGTCTACAACTGTAATAAAGTAACAAGTCTACAACTGTAATAAAGTAAAAGAGCTAACACAACCCCATAACACAAGGAAAGGGAGGGAAGATTAGCCACTGAGAAAAAAAAAGGGGGGGGGGAGAAACTCTCTAACTAAAACGAGTTTCTAAGAGGGGATATTAGGGAGTAAACAGAGAGTTCACTAACCGGAAAGCTATAAATAAAAGATTATCGAGAAAAACTAAAGTTAACTTTTAATATATAAATATATGAAAAAAGATTAATACTACCTGGAGTCAAGTAAATCGCAACCTCGTAGCTGAAGCTGCAAACGAGATCTGGGGACCTGACGCCTAGCATTGTGGGATATAGGGAGGGCCTTGAGCCAGTAAATAGCTCTCGAGCTTTAGTAGATTGCCGAGTCGGCCCATCCAGCAAGAATGAAGGCGAGACAGACAACTTAACATTACACACCACATTTCCATAATCAGAATACTGCAAAAATAAATAAAAGCTGACAGAACAATCAGCCATCATACCTGCATCGCCCAACAGAGCATAGTGCAATGGGATCCCCAACCACAGCCACAAGAGACTGAGCTCTTGTAATTGCAGTGTTGAGAAGCTTATAATTGGACAGGAATCCATAATCCAAATCTTCAGTTGAATCTTCCAATAGCTGTTCCTTCTTTTTTATTGGAGTCTGTTTACTTTTACAAGTATGCCGTGTTCGTACTGTGCTGAGAAATAAAACTCTAAATTGTTTTCCTGCAAAAGAAACAGAATATCAAATACTGTAAATATGACATGATGTGAAAACTGCTAAGCAGAATTAACTATTCCATGTACATTCAATTCTATTCTTTAATTAATCTCCAAATGCTTTATTTGAACAAGCTCAAAACTGGTGAACTATACTATTCAAAAGAAGAACTGTGACAAAACAGAAATGAACAAAAACAGCAAAACTGCAGTCTATAACCAAGAATATTTGTGGGAAACCTTATCATAGCCATAGGTGTCCTTCTCTTCTATGCTGCAGTATTCTTTACATGTGGATTGTATTCCCCCCAAATGACCTGATGTCCGGCCTGCATACAAGAGCTTAGAGCCACTGCTTGTACGTGGGATGTAGCACATAGGCACAAACATTAGGCATAAAAGGGACATCCGCACATACCATCTTCAGAATAAGGAAGCCCCATGAGAAAACCTCCTGGGGAGCCTGGGTGGATCACCCTAGGAAAGAGCAAACAGTAGGGGAAGGCGGGAGGGATAGAATACTGCGACATAGAAGAGAAAGACATCTACGATTATGGTAAGATTTTACACAACTATTCTATGTCCTTCTATTTAATGTTGCACTGTTCTTTACATATGGGAGAGTGCCAGAGCTGAAAAGGGAAACCCAGGGAGGAGGATAGAGAAAGGGAAACTAAGAGGAAGCATTTTCAAAGAACTCATGCAGAATTTCCCTAACAAATCCTGCTCTGAATCTGGAAAGTGTCCAATTCGTGAAGGTGTGAACAGATGACCAGGTAGCTGGTTCCAAGATGGAGTGGGCATCTAGGCCCTTGAAGAAGACCCCTCAGGATGCAAATGACCTAGTGAAATGTGCCTTGACAGATGCTAAGGACTTTCCATGGAATTCATAGCAAAACACAATAGCCTTAGAAATCCACGTGGACAAAGGCAAGCCCAAAGCCCTAGGATGAAATGATACAAAAAGTTGGTCAGGCTTCCTGATGGACTTTGTTTTGTCAAGGTAACATCTGAGTTGTCTATGCACGTCTAAGGTGTGTAAAATGCTTTCACTAGAGGACTGATGTGAAAGGAAGAAGGTAGGAAATTGGATGGATTGATTAAGTGACAATTCGTTCACCACTTTTGGCATGCAGGAAGGGTTATAGTTAGGATACGCTGTCCTTGTAGAAGACCACAAAAGGAGGCAAAGCCATTAATGCCTGACTTTCAAAAACCCTTCTGGCAGAGGTTAAGGCTACCAGAAGCATTGTTTTCCATGTGCAAAACTTTAAGGAAGCAGAAGCTGCTGGTTCAAAAGGGGCCTGGATAAGTTTTTCTAGTACACAATTGAGATTCAGGGAGGAGGAAAGTACAGTTTTGTACCTACCATAAATGTAGATGTTCGAGTGCTAATACAGCTGCAGTCATAACAGATGGGGTTCTCCTGCCGTCAGGCGGGTCCTCGGTCGGCCGAATTCCAAAGTCTAGGTCCTGCGTCAGTTGTCGTCGCTTCTTCCCTGACGTCAGTGCGACAGGGGTATAAAGGAACCAGCCGACTCCATTTTCTTCAGTTTTTCTTGCCCCAGATGTCAGGTGCCCCCAGAAGGAAGGCAATAAATAAATTTGTGTGATAATGCAGTGCAATATAATCAAAATACAGTAGTTGCAAGCAAATACATCATAAATGAAAACCCCAATCAGGTTGTATGAGGATGTGTTAGCCTATAGGCCTGTCCCAAGAGGGGAAGGAGGGAGGGAAACCTGGACTGCAGCTGTATTAGCACTCGAACATCTACATTTATGGTAGGTATAAAACTGTACTATGTTCATCGTGCATACAGCTGCAGTCATAACAGATGGGTAGAATCCCAAAGCTAAGAAAGGGGTGGTAGGCACTAGGTGGAACTAGGAGGAGCCAAAATGCCCTGCAAGACTGCAGTGGCAAAGCCTGCTCTAGATTTGGAGTATAATGGTAGGTTGTAGTGCTTGGAGAAGGTATGCACAGAACTCCAAGTGGCTGCTTCCAAAATATCCTTGGTAGGAACTCCTCTGAGGAAGGCTGCAGAGGTGGCTGTGGCCCTGGAGGAATGAGTTCTAATGCCTGTAGGAACAGTTTTGCCATGAAAGGAATAGCAAAAGCGTATGCAGTGGGCTATCCATTTAGAGATTGTCTGTTTGGAAATTGGCTTCCCTTGAGCTCCTACCGCATAGGCCACAAAGAGCTGTTCTGATTTTCTGAAAGGCTTTGTTCTGTCCAAATAATAACGCAGTTGTCTGTGGATGTCCAAGGAATGTAGTAATCTCTCCCCTTTGTTTTGAGGATTAGGATAAAAAGTAGGTAAATGTATGACCTGATTTAAAGCTACCCTGGATACCACTTTAGGCATAAAGGACGGATTGGTTCGTAAGGAAACTCTGTCCTGATGGAAGATGATAAAAGGCTGGACATGAGAGCCTGTAGTTCTGAAACTCTACGAGCTGAGGTGATAGACAGAAGGAAAGCTGTTTTCCAGGACAAATATTGCAAATCTGATGAGGCAGCTGGCTCAAAGGGAGGCAAGGTCAGTTTTTCCAGAATGAAATTAAGATCCCAAGCAGGTATTGGTTGTTTCCTTGGAGGCCTTAAATTCTTAGCCCCTCTGAGGAACTGTCTTAAGAGAGGGTGAGAGAATAAAGGTGGATCAGTGGTGTACTCTGCAGAAATGGCTGAGGCATGGATTTTGATGGAGTAGAAAAAGTCCACTGCTTAGCAATTCAGCCAAATATTGTAGTATTAGAAGTAAATTCAGTTTTCCAGGATCCTGGCCCTTTTTCTCATTCCAGACACAAAAACGTTTCCATTTTGCGGAGTAGGCTTTTCTAGTTGATGGCCTTCTGGCTTCCAAAATGACATCCTGCACCTCCTTGGAGAGAAGGGCCTGTTGTGATGCTAAGGAATCTTCCATGCGGCTAGATTGAGTGTTTTTAGCTGGCTGTGAAGAGTTTTGAAACTGTGCTGAGTCAGAAGAAGAGGCATTAGAGGCAGGATCCATGGTGGGGAATGCGTCAGGCTCCTTAGGAGAGGGTACCAGTGTTGCCTTGGCCAGTCCGGAGCAATGAGAATTATCTTTGGTCTGTCTGCTTTCGTCTTTAATAGAACTTTGGGCAGCAGAGGAAGAGGAGGGAAGGCATAAACTGTCATTGATGTCCAACTGAAAGAGAGAGCACTCTCCAGGCCTTTGGATGGAAGATCCTTGAGCAGAATTTTGTCAATTGATGATTCTTGTGGGAGGCAAAGAGATCTATGTCTGGCCTTCCCCATTCTTGGATTATTTCTGTAAAAACTTTTGGATGCAATTTCCATTCGTGTGGATCTGTCATATTCCTGCTTAGGTTGTCTGCCAGCGTGTTTTCCTTGCCTGGCAAGTACTGTGCTTGTAGTTCCATTTGTAAGTCCATGGCCATGTTCCAAAGTGATATGGCCAGTCTGCATAGGGAGTAAGAATGTGTTCCTCCCTGTTTGTTTATGTACCACATAACTGTGGTGTTGTCCGTTCTTATCAATAGTTGACCTGGTTATAGAAGGTCCTTGAAAGCTATAATAGCATTTATTACTGCTAGCATTTCTTTTTGACTGATGTGAAGGTGCCTTTTCTTTTTGGGACCATTTGCCCTGAATGCACCAATCTGTCATGTACGCCCCCCCCAGGCGTAGTCCGAGGCGTCTGTTGTGATGACTTGATTTGCTTGAGGCTTGCTGAATGGAAGACCTGTGTTTGTTTGACATGCTTGAGCCCACCACATAAATTCCTTTTGCAGACATGGAATTAGTGGTATTATTGTTTCCAAACTGTGGCTGTGTTTTGACCATATGTTTTTCAGGTACCATTGTAGTTTCCTCATATGCAGCTTTGCACATGGGATTAGTAAGATGCAAGATGCCATGAATCCCAGAGCCTGCAGGATTTTCCATGCAGTCAGCCTGGTGCAATTTGCTAGTGTTCTGAAGTATTGAATTAGTTGCCCCTGCTTCTCTGGCGTGAGGTAGGCCATCTGGGTGTTTGTGTCCAAATTGGCACCCAGGAAAATTATCTTCCGAGAGGGTATTAGCCATGATTTCTTTTTGTTGACTGTGTATCCCAGAGAGTTCAATAACATTATTACATAAACCAGATGTTTCAGAAGAATGTGCTTGCTGTCTGCTTGGATCAGGCAGTCGTCCAAATAGGGGTATATGTGTATCCCTTGAAGTCTGCAGTAGGCAATTACTGATGCCAGGCATTTTGTGAATACTCTGGGCACAGTACATAAGCCAAAGGGCAATGCAGAGAATTGACAATGGGTTGAACCTGCAAGAAATCTGAGGTACCTTCTGCAATTTTGTCTGATTGGGACATGCAGGTATGCCTCCTTGAGGTCCAATGTTACCAGCCAAGACTCCTTGCCCAGCATGGGAAGAAGTTGCTGCAGAGTGAGCATCTTGAATTTTGGTACGAGTAGAAATGTGTTTAGGATGGATAGATCCAAAATAGGTCTCCAATCTTTTCCCTTCCTTGGCACCAGAAATAGCCTGGAATAAAAACCTTGACCTTGTTAGATGCGTAGGTACCTCTTGAATAGCTTTCATGTTTATGAGATCTGTAATTTGCCTTTGTGCCTCTGCCCTTTGATTGTGTGGCAGGTTTGGCATGCCTCTCATTTTTGGAAGGGTGTGAAAATGGAATTTGTAGCCTCTGTTTATAATGTCCAGGATCCATTTGTCCTTTGTGACAACATGCCAATTTTTTGAAAATAATGCCAGCTTTCCTCCTAAGGGGGCTGCCATTTCAGACCTGGTTGGCATGCAAAGGGGAAAGTCATTGGGTTTGCTTTCTGAAAGATTGCGAGTTGTCCTCACCACCTCTTTGTGTAGGAGCTTGCCATTGTCTGCCTCTATACGATCCTTGGGATTGTCCTCTGCCTCTCGGGCGCCTGTATCTGCCTCTTTGGGTTCTGTCTGTGGCAGGAAAGGACCAGTTTTTTGGAAGGCCAATTTCTACTAAAACGTGGGGGTTGAACCTGTAGAAATTCTTTCACAGTTTGCATTGATTTAGCCTTTTCCTCCATTTTCCTTAATACCTCCTCAGCATTAGCACCAAATAGTACATCCTTTTGAAGAGGGGCGTCTAGTAATTTAGCTTTGACATGATCAGGCAAGGCTTGTTCCTTGAGCCAGGCATGCCCTACGTATGACTGATCCTGTAACAGCAGCTCTACATGAGGCCTCTAGAGCATCAAAACCACATTGTAAGGTATGCTTACCCACTTGTTCTGCACTATGCATCAAATCCTGCAACTCCTTCAAGTCTGGTTGTTCAGGTTGTGACATTTTACTTTTCAATTGTGATAACAAAAGCTGTTGGTATTTTAGCATATGAAACTGACAGTTTAAGGCCCTCATGGATAAGGTAGCCGAGGTATATACCTTTTTTCCCCACCTTTCTAAGGATCTGGAATCTCTCTCGGAAGGCAATGGATTTTTGGCAATGGAGGCCTTAACTCCCTTGGGGCCCTGTGAGATGGTTTCTGGGTCAACAGCTTGGCTTTTGTATAGAAATTGGTGTGAGTCAGGAACCCTGTAGTAACTGTCAGGCTTAACTGGAGCTGGAGGTAGAGAGTCCAGGTTAAGGCAGGCTTCCGAGTAAACATCATCTAGGATGTCCAAGACAGGAGGTATAGCCAGAGGCCTGTGTTGAGGTAACAAGAGAAATTCCCTGAGCCTTTTCTTGGAATCTGAATAATCCTGGCCTTCCCAGTGGAAGTGTTCCCTTAAGGTATGCAAAGTTACCCCAAATGAGTAATCCCCAGGGGGGGATACAGAAGGGATGGACTCCTCCGCATCAGAGTCTTCAAAAGGGGAGTAAGAATGTTCCTGATCATCAGAGTGCTCTGAAATAATGGAGCCCTGATCAGAAGAGGGGGTATCTTCCTCCACTCTGGGCCTTTTGTCCGGTGGGGGCTGAGAACCTCTGATTAGAGTAATTAAATCCTCAGCCATTTTAAGCATCTGTTTCTTAGGCATGGGGCCTGGAGATGGGCCCTGTGTAGCTGGTCTCTTAGAGTGCATGGTTGCTTTAGACTTTGTGAAAGCCTTAATGGAGAAAGAAGAGGAAGGTCTGAAGACACCTTGAGTGGAGGTGGACCTGTCCACCTTCTGAGTTTCAACGCCAAGAGTGGCTTCGGTATCTGTAGTCGGGGTGTGGGCCGAGGAGCCTGTGACCTCGGGCACAGGAGACACCATCAGAGAAGTGTCGTCGGTAATCAGGGGCTGCGTAGGCGCCTCGCTGAGAACCGGACCACGTGTAGTCGGCTTTGGCGTGGTGTCGGTAGAGGCTGCGGACCTCGTGTGTCGGACCTTGTCTTTGCATTTTTTAGACAAAACCGGAGTCGGAGTATCCGACATAGTATAGTTAAATGCTTTCCCAAAATAATGCTGGGCGAACTCCGCCCAACGCTTAATAGTGTGTTTGTTGAATGTAGCACAAAAGCGACAGACCGAGACGTCATGGTCTGGGCCTAAACAAGGTATACAGAGGGAATGGAAATCCTTATGCGGTATTTGCTTCCCACAAGAAATACAATTATTAACTTTGTCTGACATCGGTCTGAGGCAAGAAAAGTTTCCCCAATGGGGTACTTAGCTTTTAAGAAGACTTAGGTTTCCAAATTTTCGTAATCTCAGGAGCTGGCCGACCGGCACTTGAGAACTGCTTCTGCTTCGGGCACCGCGCAGCAAGAAAGACTGAAGAAAATGGCGGTGGCTGGTTCCTTTATACCCCTGTTGCGACGGCCGACCGAGGACCCGCCTGACGGCAGGAGAACCCCATCTGTTATGACTGCAGCTGTATGCACGATGAATATCTAGTTTCCTGGGAGGGTCTTCAGTGTAGGTCACCCTTTAGAAAAAGCTTAACTTCTAGCTTGAAAGCTAGGGGAGGGTTCAAAGGCAAGCAGACAGACCAGGTAGAACAATGGACTAACTGAGGAGTAAAGAAAGGCCACTGTTGAGTAACTCACACAAGTAGGAACGCACTAGTGGCCTATCCGCACCAAAAGGATCCACTTTCCTTTTCTGGCACCAAATGGAAAATCTTCTCCACTTGGAAAATATAAGGTTTTCTAGTAGTGGGTTTCCTGACCTCCTGCAAAACATTTAGCATGTCCTTAAAGAATAGGTGCCTGAAAGAGATCAAAAGCTGATCACCCACAGGGTCAGCTGAAGAGTTAAGCAAATGTAGGTGAATCAATGTTCTCTTGTCTTGAGTGAGTAGGTCCAGCTGGTGAGGTAACCTGTAGTGATGACCCTTGGCTAATTGCAGAAGAGGAGGGAACCAGTGTTGTCTTGGCCAAAAAGGAGTCACTAACAATATTTTTGGTTTGTCATGCAGAATTTGAGAGATTTTCTGAATTAAGGGGAAAGGGGGGAATGCATAGAGAAACTTCCCCTTCCATGAGAATGACAGGGTGGTCCACCTTCCACACTTGAGGACGAGGGACCCTGACACAGAAGCAAGGAAGTTGTCTGTTCATAGGGAAGGCAAATAGTTTACTGGTGGGGTACTCCAGAACTGAACCTAAGTCCAGGAACACATCCCTGTGGAGCATTCATTCATGAGATTGTGTCATGGACCTGCTTAATGCGTCTGCTACCGAATTCTGAGCTGAAGGAAGGTACACAGCATGCAGAGTTACCTTGTATAAGGCAGCCAGTTCCCAAGCTTAGTTGGCCAAACAATGGAGGAGATAAGATTTTGTACCCCCCTGCTTGTTTATGTACCAAAGGACTGAGGTATTGTCTGTGAGGATCTGTAGTGGTCCTGGCAGGAAGTGTGTGAAACATCCATAAGTCTAGAAGTAAAGCTCTCATTTCCCTGATGTTGATATGCTCCTTCCTTTGAGAATGGGACCAAAGGCCCTGAACTTTCCTGGAAGCAAAGGTTGCTCCACACCCAAAGTCTGAGCCATCTGTGAAGAGTTGCTGACCTGGTTGAGGAACCTGTAGAGGAAGGCCAGGGTTCTGATTGAGTTTCTGCATCCACCAACCTAACTCTGCTTTCAAGCATGGAAGGAGGGAAATCGTGACATCTAAAGGATGAGCATGTTGGGAACCAAACTGTCTTGAGAAACCACTAGAACTTTCTTATATGTAGCTTTGCAAAGGGCATCATGGGAATAGTGGAGGCCATCAACTCCAGCAGTCTCAGAAACTCTCTTGCTGTGATGGAAGGAAGAGGCAGAACAGCCTCCATGAATGCCCTGATACAGGCTTTCTCCACAGAAAGAAAAACCATCATCAAATCTGTGCGAAACCTGCACCCTAGGAAAATAACATTCTGACTTGGTGTGAGACAAGACTTTGTGAGATTTATTGTGAAACTCAGTGTCTGCAGAAAGGAAATAGCCAAGTTCAAATGTTGGTTTAAGGTGCCTGGGCTGCTGGCCAGAAACAATAAATCATCTAAACATGGGTAAACTATTTCCTTTCAGCCTTAACTATGCAATGGCTGGGGTTAGGCACTTTGTGAACACCCCTGGAGCAGTAGAAAGACCAAAGGGCAAGGCAGTAAATTGAAAGTGCAAAGAACTCACAGAGAAGCACAAACATTTCCTGAACACGGGGTTTTAAGAGATATGCAGGTATGCATCCTTGAGATCCAGAGAAGCTAAAAAGGGTTGAGGGAAGACCGGGGCAGAAGAGTAGGTAGGGACTGCATTCTGAAGGAAGGTACCACCAGCAAGGTTGTTCAATAGGGAAAGATCTAAAATAGGCCTCCAAGGGCCATCTTTCCTTACAACTAGAAACATCCTTGAGTAAAAAAACCCTTCCCTGGTGGACTTGAGGGACAAACTGAATGGTGCCTTCGTTGAAAAGTTGATCCAGAATCAAAGGAAACAAATGCAGTTGACTAGTGGGAGGTTGAGGAATTCCCTGAAAGGGTGGGAGGGGTCTTTCAAATCAAAGTATCCGTTTTGGATTACTGAAATCACCCAGGAGTCCTGGGTAATCTCCATCCAAGCTGGTGGGGAAAGGGGGAGGCAAAGGGACAGGAGTATGACTTAGAAGAGGGTGTCAGGCATCACAGAGGACTTTGTCCTGGCTGAAAGGGCTGCTGAGGAGGGGCCACAAAACCAGCTGTAGGAGTGACAGTCTTGGTCTGTGGATGCCTCTTGGAAGGCTTGTGGGTTCCAGTTCCAGAAGGTACGGAAGTGGAGGAACGAGCAGGTTGCCTAACAAAGAAGGTCTTGCCAGGAAAATTTCTATGAAATTTTGGAACTGGTGAAACCAGGCATTTCAAATCCTGAAATTCCTTACCTTTTTCCTGCAGTAATCTGCAGCTGCTTTCCCAAACAGCGAGGAATTGTCAAGAGAGGCATCAAGCAATTTTGCCTTGATGTCATCATGAAGTGTCTTGAGATGCAGCCAGGAATGTCTTCTTAGAAGAAAAGCAGAAGCTGCTGCTCTGGAAGAGGCCTCTGCTGCATTGTAACTACACTTGACAGAGTGTCTAGCTACCTGAGAGGAGGATGATAAGAGAGCAAGGGTCTGAGATTTAGCCACTGAATCTGGCAATGAGGAAAGAGCTTGGGTGGCCTGAGTAAGCAAGGCTAGAACATACACGGACAGGTTTGTCTGACAAACAATTGCCTTGATAGCCAATGCAGAGAAAGTATATACCTTCTTGCCCATTCTTTCCAAAATTTTACTTTCCTTACCCGAAGGGAATAACTTGGTAGAAGGTGATAACTGTGAGGACTGATCTGAAGTAATGGAAACCACAGCAGAGTCAGCAGAGGGGCATTTAAAAAGAAATTTGCAATCCTTGGGGACCTTATAGAAATGATCAGGTCTCTTTGGGGTCTCTTCGGGGCAGGAGCTTGGGAGTAAAGGGTTTTAGATGCAGCCTTGTAAACATCTACAACGGCTGGCAGAACTGGAGGGACTGCTGAAGGTGCAGAGGCCTCCACCTGTAGAAGCTCATATAATCTCTTCTGTTTTTCAGAGATCTGAGAAGAATTCCACTGGAAAACTTCCCTCATTTTATTAATAGTTTCCCAAAAGGAAAGGTCTTCCATGGGGAATCCCCCTATTAGACAGCTCCTCTGGGGAAGCATATTCCACAGAAGGAATTTGAGTGGAGTATGCTAAAGAGTCTTCATCAGATGAAGACTCCTCAGAATCTGCATCATGACTTTGAAATTCTGCAGGGTGTCCTGAATTAAGGCCTTGGACCCCAGATGGCAGCAATGGAGAAGAAGCGAAGGCCGGGCCCACTATGGATGAAAATAAAGCCGCAGGCCTCAAAGTCATTAGGGCCTTAATAAGGCCCTGCAAAAAAACTTCCCTGTCTGACGTAGGGATAGATGGAGCGAGAACATGCCTAGTCGTTTGCTTCTTCTTCACAGGCTTTTCCTGTTGAAGAGAGAAAGCAGATGTAGGCCTAACCCCAGGTAATTCTTTGGATAAGGAAGCTGGAGCAGTTCCTGTGTCTTCTGCAATCACTAGCCGAGGTTCCCCAAGTTGTCCGAAATGGACATCTGCATAGCCTCGGACATGCTAGGATCCACACTGCTGACAGCTTCCATCCTGGTACTCACCGAGGGAGCGGACCCCACCTCCGATCGTACCACCAGGATTTCATCAACCTGAAAGGGTACGTCGGAGGAAGCAGGCACAGCTAAAGAGGATTCAGGTCTAGCTTTGCTGACCTTCCTCTTTGCAGATGGCTCAGAAATAGTCAAAGAACTATCCATAGTGCCCCTAGCCACACGTTTAAATTTTTGGTTTTCTAAGTATAAAGTCAAAACCGACAGAGGTCTTTTTTTGGAGTTTTTCTGCTTGTGTCGCTTTCTTCAAAACCGACAGATGACTGTGCAAAGTTTTGGGAATGAAGGCCTGACAGAACAGGACTGGTGGTCATGTGTAGGCCCTAAGCAAAACAAGCACAGCTCATGACCATCTTTATGTGGAATTTGCCTTCCACACCTACACTTGCCCTTCCTGGATGACAGTAACAAAACAAAAGGCAGTAGCAATACATTAAATCCCTTATGGGGTATTTATCTGAAGCTGTAAGCAAATCAACGGGATCCAACAGCAGACCAAACATGCAAGTCAACCTTTCTGAATGGCGGCGAAAAAGTTCTGGAAATGGTATGTGCAGATGTCCCTTTTATGCTTGACGTCTGTGCCTATGTGCAACATTCCACGTACAGGCAGTGGCTCTAAGCTCTTGTATACAGGCCAGACGTCAGGTTGTTTGGGTGGAATACAACCCACTTGTAAGGAATACTGCAACACTGAATAGAAGGACATCAACTTCTGATTCTGAGTCACTGTATCTACAAAGTTCTAAGAAACTATAAAGTCATACACAGAACTGCACATACACAATTTAAGCTACAACACACTTTTAAGCCAGAAAGGGCTAAAATCTTGAACAGGAGAAACCAGTCTCCATATAACAGCTATTCACAAAGACAAAAATTTGCAGACTACAGACCTGCATTCTTACAAAAATTCTTTATCTGAGGAAAGGTGAGAAGTAAAACAAATGAAAGAATAAAAGATTACCAAAGTACCCATGCTGGAATGAGACACCTCAGAGAAACTTATCCAGAAAAAAAGGTTATCTATGCAGATTCTTTCTGCAATTCTAACAGTCAAAAGTATAAGCCCACAATTATTAAAAAAAAAAAAAAAAATTACAAAAATGCAAGAAAACAGTGAATGTCCAGCACTAATGTCCTTTCAAGTTTTTCTTTTTCTGCATGGGGCAAGCCCCCCTGCAACCCCCGATGTGTGATGCAAGTCCTCCATGACCCTTGAAATTACATAAACTCACTCGATAACTACTTTACCTCAGAAAAAAGGTACTCTGGGACTTGCGCTAACAGGTTTCAGAATATCAAAAAGTTATCTTATTGAGGCACCTATACTGACTCGTGATTTTACAGATACAGAGTAAAGCCATGATCGCTAACACTCTTGTTCCTCTAAAAAATCTCTGACAGGTTTTGTCTTCAAAGCAGTCTTTGTAGGGCTACATTCTTCTGCTGCAACTATGAAAGTGACAAAAAAAAAAAAAAAAAACATTGACAGTAATAAAAAGGTGCATGCCCCTCCCTCACTAAATCTTCCTACTATATGAAAAATGGATGAGGGGAAAAAAAAAAGTTATTTACTCACCATAACATTACATGTGAGTTGTTCATCTTGCCTCCATTCTTACTGATGGGTTCGGAGCCGATCCTCAGCTCCGACTTGGCGAACTGCAAAAGATTGAGGTCTTCAACCAGCTCCTTATCCCATGATGCACCCTGATCTTGCCTCAGATCTTGTTTGCTGCCAACTGACTACCTACTGGTATTAATATGCACTCTGAGAGCTGGATAAGAAACAATGCACTATATAAGAAAGGTGACGGACCTCAAGTGGACTGGATGGGGGTTTGGAGGGTGGGACATAAGAATGAAGGCGAGATGAACAACTCACATGGAATGTTATGGTGAGTACATAACTTCTTTATGTGAAGTTGTTCTATCTCGCCATTCATTCTTACTGATGGGTAGCATCCCAAACACCATCTTTCTTGGGTGGCTCATGAAAAGATATTCCTCAGAACTGTGGAACTAAAGGAGGTCCTGTCTCTGGAGGCCTTGTTTACTTAGTAATGAGTGATAAAGGTATGAGGTCTTGACCAGGTAGCTGCTGCACAAATAGAATCTAACGGTAACCTTGCAGAAAAGGCTAATGAGGTTGAGACGGCTCTAGTCGAGTGGGCCTTTATTTTCAGTTGTAGAGGAGCATTCTCTGAGCTACAAATGAAGGAAATGCAATCTGACAGCCATCTTGACAAGGTTACTTTTGTCACTGGGGCACCTTTTTTTTTACTCCGAAAAAGAAACCAAGAGCCGATACGTTGATATGAATTGTTTTGTTCTATTTAGACAAAATCGGAGTTGTCTATGAACATCAAGTTTGTGCAACGTGTTCCAGCCTATTTGTGTATTTAGGGAAAGAAAACGGGCAACTCAATGGATTGGTTAAGATTTGTCTCTGAACAAACTTTTGATAAAAAGGATGGATTAGTTCTGAGCGAAACCCTGTCATTATGGAAAATCAGATAAGGAGGTTTGATGGTCAAGGCCTGCAACTCAGAAATCCTCTGAGCAGCAGTAATGGCTATCAAAAATATAGTCTTCCATGAAAGGATGAGGATGGCTCGAAAGGAGAGAACAAAATTTAGATTCCATGGCATGGCTGGAGCTCTGATTGGGTGGTCTCAAATGAATTGTACCTTTAAGAAAGGCTTTAAAGAGTCAATGTGACATGACATTGGAGCCTTGGAAGCCAAGATGAACGTTTAAGACTGCTGCTAAATGAACTTGGATGGTAGCTGCAGCAGCTCCTTTATTGAAATGTTTAGTCAGAAATTCCAATACGGATGGGATCGGAGCTAGGTAAGGATCAACATCATTCTGAGATGCCCATAGAGAAAATCTCTGCCATTTGCCAAGATATAACTTTCTGGTGGATGATTTATGACAGGATGTTATAAATATGTTGGGCATCCACTGAGAGGTTGTAAATCCTGGCTATTGTTCAAATTGGAGCAGCCAAGCTGTCAGTTTGAGAGAAGGATGAAGAGCCCCCAATGAATGGGTCAGCAGATCTGGAACTGGGACCAGGATCCAGGGTTTTTCCAAGAGATGAGGTTGGAGGAAGGGAAACCAAATTTGCCGAGGTCAGTAAGGGGCTATTAAGATTATGGTTCTTCCCAGATATTTTGCTTTCTGTAATACTTTGGGTATCAGAGGGAAGGGGGGAGGCATAAAGGATACCCAGGGGCCAACTGTGCACCAGTGCATCCCTTGGGGCATCCCCCGGCAGGGGGATCAGGGCAAAGTAGCTGCTGCACTTCGTGTTTGTTGGGGTTGCAAAGAGATCGCAGCAAGGCTGGCTCCACCTGCAGAATATCCGTTCCGCTACTTGTTTCTTTGAATTGCCCTGCTTAGCTTTTCTGCTATCACACTGGATTTCCCCGGGATGTGCATTGCTATCAGAAAGCGCTGGGTGTAGATTGCCCACTGCCATACTCTTAGGGCCTCTCGACACAGGATAAGATTTGGTTCCTCCTTGTTTATGTACAAGACCACAGACATTGTCTGTCTGAATTGCAATTGTTCCCAGAGGTAGAGAATCTTGAAAGGACTGCAACGACTGCAACGCTAGAAGTACCGCTCTCATCTCCAGAACATTTATATGCAGATGAGCCTTGTGTTTCTTCCACATACCTTGGGCTGTTCTTCCCTGATAATGCTTCCCCCCCACCTTATCAAGGAAGCATCTGTGGTCACCGTGGCTATGGGATTGGGTAGAAGAAGTGGATGGCCCCGAGTTACCTGTTGAGATGTCAGCCACAATTAAAGGTCCTTCTTGCACGTATTCTTTATGATGATTTGGTGTGACATTGGGAGTTCCTTAAAGGACCATTGAGAGAATAGGAGCCATTGTAGAACTTGCATGTGCATTCGAGTGAGGGGAATGGCAATGATCGCTGCCACCATTGATCCTAGCAATTTGAGTACCATTGAGACTGGGGCTTTTTTTCTTGGAAGAGGGTCTAATATTTGTTTTCGTAAGAGACAAACTTTTTCTGGAGGCAGACAATGTTATTGAAACTGTTTTTAGTTCTGCTCCTATAATGACGGTCTGTTGCGATGGGGATAAGGCAGATTGTTCTGCGTTGATGGTAATCCCCAATTGATTGCAGAGATGTAAGGTTGTGTCCCTCGCCTGAATAAGTTGATGTTTGGTGGTGGCAGTGAGGAGCCAGTAGTCTAACTATGGAAACACCTGGAATCCCAAACGTCTCAGGTGAGCGGTGACTTATGCCATACATGTAGTAAACACTCTGGGGGCTGTAGTGAGACCAAAGGACAGAGCTGGAAACTGATAATGGCTGACTCCCAGCCGGAAGCGTAGATGATCCCTGGATGGCCTGTCAATCTTTATGTGGCAGTATGCATCCTGAAGATCTATACAGAACATCCAATTGTCTTTCCCCAGAAAGGGGAGTACTGAGTGAAGCATGACCATCCTGAACTTCGTCTTTTTTACTGACTTGTTTAGTCTGCTTAGGTCCAGAATAGGTCTCCAGTCCCCTGTTTTCTTTGGAACTAAAAAGAACCTAAGAGTAAATTCCAGATCCTCTCTGGTCTGCTGGGACTGGTTGGATGACTTTTCTCCAGTAACCTTTGGACCGCCAAGGCTGCTTGGTCCCTGTGACTGGGTGGAATATCTGGTATTTTCTTTACTATGGGGGGGGGGGGAGCAGCAAAGGGAATCGAGTATCCTCTGGATATTATGCTTTGTACCTAGCTGTCTTTTGTTATTTTTAGCCAGGTGTCTAGGTATAAAGATAGGCATCCCCTGACTGCCTCCAGAGATGAACAGTCGGGCTTGCCAAAGAACTGATCTCTGTCGCCCTGGTTCTGCGGTCCCTGTCTGCCACGTGGGTGATGTCTTCCATTATTACCCCCTCCTCTGCCTCTAGAGGGGGTTTCACCATGAGTGTCCTGGAAAGATCCTAGAGATTTACGGAACCATATCTTTCCAACTCCCCTCCCTTTGGGGTAAGGTCTATTCGGGGTAGAAAAACGTACTCCAATGGCAGACAAGGTCTTTCCATCTTTTTCACTCCTGGTAAGTGCTTCCTTTACCTCTGGCCCGAAAAGGGACAAACCATCAAAGGGGGTGTTAATGAAGGAAGACTTAAAGGGTTCCACAAAGGAACATAAGTGCATCCAGGAATGTCTCCTGAGAGCGATTCCTGTACCTGCTGCTCTGCTCGTGCCATCAGTTGCATATAACAGATGCATGGATGAGTTCACTATCAAATTAAGAGTGGAGAGCTTGGAAGTTACTTTGTCTGAAACCTCCGCAGCTACTGAACCCTGCAGGGTGTCTCCTAGCTCCTTCAGGAGATCCCTTTGTAATCTAGTGAAATGTGTAAGGTAGTTCAGTGATCGAAGGACAAAGGCTGCTAAACTAAACATACACTTCCCGTATCTGTCCATAATCCTGGATTCTCTACTAGGAGGATGAACAGATGAAGAAGTTTCTGATAATTCCTTCTTGGTGGCTGCTGCTACCACCATAGCATCAACAGGTACTCCTTTAGTAAGATAAGGTCTAACTTGACAGCTACTTATAAATTTGTTAGGCCTCCTGGGTACAGGCTCCGTTGTGTCTGGGGACTCCCATGCCCTTCGAGTGAGTAATTCAAGCGACTCAAAGGGTGGAGGATTGAGACCCAAAAGCCTTCAGGAGGACAGACTCATCATCAGAAGGGTTAAGGGATTGCCAGACCCCCCCTCTGTTTAAGAATTTCTAAGATATCAGCAAAGGAGATATCTTCTGAGGGGGACAGTGGGGACCCTTTCTGACTCATCCAAGTCAGTATCTAAAGTGACTGACTCCTGTGGGGAGTCCAGATGCTTCCTCTTGCAAAGTCTCTTCCTAGGCACCTCTTCAGTCGGAGCTTCTGGAGAGGTCTCGGAAAAACATGGCTCACCCAATAGGGCTTCCTGAGGCTCATGATCTCTACTCTTTAATGGAGCGTGTGATGAAGAGGAACACACAGGTGCTTTCAGGGAGGGAGCTGCTGGAGTGGTCGTCAGGGCGGACGAGGCCCTCCTCATAGCCTCGAAGGCCCCTCAGTCCTGACGAGAAGAATCCCTCGGATCCGAAGATTCGATGGAAACTGTCTGCGCCGGTACGGACTACTCCGAGCCAGAGGTCGCGGCCAAACTCACTTGAGCCGAAGCCCCAAGAGGTAAAGTCGGCACTGACAAGTCAGTCCTACTATCCTCCGCGGACCTGACCAGTGAGTGTCAGCTCAGAGATCCCTCGGTCGGCGCCGAAGACATCAGGGCATTCGGGGCCGAAAAACCTAGAGTAGGTGTCTGTCCTGAGGGTTCCACGATCATCAGTTCTGTGCTCTCTGGCTCCGAAACTTCCATGCAGATCGGAGAAGGAACAGAAGATGTTGGAGGAACTAAGATCGGCTCCAAAGCACCCGGGGTCGCTGCCGATAAAATTTTTGCCAGCACCAGTATTTGTAGAAGCTTCTTCACCATGCGGTCCACATCCAAATCAGACAGCCTACTTGAGGCCTATGAAGAATGTGACAAAGCCACAGATTGTAAAATGGGAGACTTTAATGTAGGAGATACCGGCTCCTAACCATAACAACAGTCGGTACCGAAGGCTGTGGAACCAATGTCGAAGCTTTACTAGAAGCTGATTTTGAAGTAGATGGGCACTCTGTCAGTTCCGAAGGCTTTTTAGAGCACTTGTCTGACTTATCCAGTGACTCTTGAAAAGAGGATTTTAACAGACCCTTACCCATGAGTTTTCTTTTTCTCTCATGCAAAACTCTGGAGCTAAAGGAGTGGCATATAGCACAACTTTCCTGCAGGTGTACCTCACCCAAACTGTAGATACATTCACAGTATGTCCATTGGTTATAGACATCTTTTGCCCACATCTTGGGCATTTTTTGAAGCCGGACTTGGCTTTTTCCTTCTCCTGCTGAAACATAGTATCAGGGACAATTATTCAAAGTACAAAAGGCAAATACTGTTATCAAAACCAAAAAAAATGGAAACTTGTCTGGACAAACGGAGTATATTACTATTAAAATACAGACTTTATTAAATCATTTTAGCGCTTTCATCTCCTGAATGAGACTTCTTCAGAAATAAAACCAATGCATTGTTCGTTAACATTTAAATACTGAAAGTCCTATGACATCACTATTAATTAATTTAAAAAGACATTGCCACAAAAATACTAAATATTCACATAAATAAACTGAATCAATTTTATAATAAATAAATCGAATCTGTGAATAAAACCTTATATAAAAACTAACTGAATAACTATATATTTGTATAATATTTATATAATATTGGCTCTTTCCTGTAACATAGGTGCCAAGGAAACATAGTCATTGAGACCTTTTTTGGTTTTGATAAGTTTTTTTTTTTATTTTGCCTTTGTTCGTCGAATACTAACAGTACTAACTCACAGCAAAAATGCCCTGTAAATAAGAGGGCTTTAACAGTAATATCCACAGTAAACCAACTATAAAAGCCTTGAGAAAAAAAGGCTCTGAGAGAATTAGCTATTAATCTAAATTTTTAGCTAAGAGAAACTTTCTGCCCTGTAAAAAAAAAAATAGGGCTGTAATTTAACAGATAACTCACACACACAATGTAATGCTATAGGTATGGAGACAAAAAACGCCTTAAAACACGGCCACTAATATTGTATTTCTAATATTAGTGTAAGTTCACACTAAGTTAACTGTGTGCCCTGTGATAAAGAAGGGCTCTAATTTAATACAAACGCACTCTCAAATATGATTCTAAAGATAAAGAGAAAAAAAGGCCTAAAAACACGGCCACTAATTTCTCAGTAATTTAACTATAGACTTAACTGAGATCGAGATAGGGAGAAAAAAAGGCCTAAAAAGTTGGCCACTAATAACTAAGTATATTATCTATATAATGTAAGTATAGACTTAACACTCTAAACTAACTATTTAAATCAATAAGTAACAGACTAAGCTATTTTAAAGGAGTACCGCACCCACAGACTCAAAAAACATGTTTAAAACATCATGGCATGATGTTTCCTACACTTTAACAGCACTCTGGGATTATTTACAGGATTTTAAATATTTTTATATGTAATTACAGACTCTGACCACCTGGAGTACAGCATATTGACGTGGTTTGGATAAATCAGGTTGCCACTCAGTATCCCACAAGTCATTGTTTTGGTAACAAATGTTACATCATGCAGGCCTCCATTTGCCTAAAGCTCCTGTCATTTCATAGATGTTGCATGCGTACAAAGTTCTGAGTAAAACAGAACAGTGTAAGTAACATTCCCTGCTGCTGAATGACTACTTAAAACTGAAACAGTGCAAATGTCACAGAACACACACAAAGTGCTGTTTACTGCTGCCTTTTTTTCTAATTTAGTTTAAATGGCACTAATTTGTGAGACAATGAATTCCAGTCTTTTTACTTCTCCCTCCCCGCAACACCTAGCTTCCCTAGCTGTCAAAGTCCTGAGGGTAATTTGACTTGGTAATTTCACTGACTGGCAGATCTCAGCAGGGTGCTTGACTCATGTAATTCAATCTTTGCTCTAGCATTTCTTTTGTTACAGGGGACGGTTTTTTTTGCTGCACTGTAGCCATGGCCTTACTTCACTGCATTAGCATCCAGTTTATGTAGCAACGTCTGTAAGATCTTGCACCAGGGAGTTAAATAAAAACTTTTAAAATATTAAACCAGTTTAGATCTTTATTAGTGTAAGTGTCTAAGGTATCACTTCATGCTTCCACCTTGCTAAAAATGATTTACATGTGCAAAGTGTGTTGGTATTCAGTGTTTGCCTACATATTTTTAATGCACTGGTTGGTTTGCAAAAAAAACTTTTGCAGTGTCCCTGGATTTGTCTTTGTACATACAAACATTGCTATATTTTCCCCTTCTTTTTTTGTGTCCAGAAGTCACCTCTCACAAACTAATATTTTTTTTAATAAAGGACATCAAGGTTAATTTACCTTGAATCAGATAATGGATGACACTGCAAATAATCACTGTTGAAATATTTGTGCTTGGACTAAATCCCTTACTAAATATTTGCCAGACTACAGTTGAATTGGTGCTATGGCTTTAATTATCCACCATTACATACCAGTTTTGCAGTGTAGTGACTACCTGCCTTGCCCATATACCTTTAGCCATGAATATGCAGCTACTCCTGTTCATGTATGTGAATTCATCTTCAGACTTACGGTGTGGAAGCTACACTGAATTCTAGGTGCTTGTTCAGGTTTCACATGGGGCTTGCTTAAAGCTACTCTCAGGTTAAGCCACTATCAATATGTTGCACTGCCACCTCTGATACGAGTAATTTTTAATAAGTTTATTCCCACACTGCACACTAGCGGTATCTGGTGCAAATACAAGAGAGGTATGCAAGTGATACACCACCTAAGTATCATTTGTCATGCAGAATAAACAAGTAATACATACCAAATTTCTGTGTTTCAAAACATCGCTGTTACTACACTACTACTGAATAAAATGAACATATTGAAATGTAACATAACCTGTTATCAGATGTAATTACGATTTTTTCCCTGTCGTAAATAATTTCCATGATTCTCTGGCTTTTTGGTTTCACTCACTTAACTGGCTACCTGTAGGTTTGCTCTTTCTTAGCTAGTTGCAGTAAATATTTTGTTATCCTTTTGTTTACCTGTTACTAGAAGCTGTAATATCAGTGATACTGTCCTCAACATATTGCTGCCAGGACCCCATAAAATGAAATGCAGCATAAGGGCTTGAACACAACAGTATGTATAACTGATCTAATGTTGCAGCACATTCAAACTTGAGTTCAGTGCAAACTTCACCCCTCCCACCCCCCCACCCCCAAAAGGAGAGATAACTATCCCAGGGGAGTGTAGCCTCCCCAGCATCTCAAATACGCAGGTGAAAACTGCTCTGTCTAAAGCTAAGAACACAGCATCCATGGGACCGGATGGTGTCCCCGGCTGTGTGCTACACAAACTCAATGAGGAACTAAACCCGCACATAAGGCTGCTGTTTAATCTTAGCCTTACCACAGGATACATGCCCAAGGAGTGGCGTACGGCAACTGTGGTCCCACTTCACAAAGGCGGTGCTTCTACGGACCCTGGAAATTACCACCCCATAAGCTTAACAAGCCTGATCTGCTTCGCTTGCTTTAGACAACCAAGAAAGTTATTTTCCTGTGCCCCTGTCAAGCAGAACCACAGAAGTGAACCCGGGGTGAATTACCTATTACCCATCCAAACAAGATTTTTCTTGAAGAGTGCTAATGAGAAGATAGGTAGTCTGTTCCATAGTATGGGAAGTCACTGGGACAAGACTCTTTCCCTCCAGCATGTTCAGTTTGAGGTGAGAAGGTTTAGGTCCCTAGAGCATGTAGCTTGGAGTGATTGGTATTTCTTTAAGTTGAGCATTTCCAACAGCTCTGGGTTTGAAATAGCCGATGGAGTAAAGCTGGAGTTTTTAGAGACTGTCTGCGTAAGGCATCTGTTTGAGGCCAGTAATCCTCTTTGTGAGGTATTTTTGCAGCCTTTCCAGTTATTGTAGATGTCTTGTGAGGTACATACCAAAAGGGGCGTTGTACTCTATAATGGATCTAATAGGTTCATACTAGGCTATCTGCCCTAGGGCATTTATAAGCCTAGCCAGAGTTGTGTGGCTTTCACCACCCTTTAGGTTGAAGAATACTATTTATTTATTTTATTTTACATTTGTTGACCGGGATAGTCCGACTGGACACATGTCCATTTTCAGCGGAGGCCCGGGGAGAAAAGCTCCAATAGGACAAAGTAGGTTACAACAATTTTTGACAGATAACATACGATTGTAGTTATACATTTAATACACAGATGAGAAAAAAGTTACACTAGTATGTACAATAACAATTGCAAAAAAGAAACAAAACCTTCACATAGTTGGTTTCAGGTAGAGAGTAGATGGCTTAATGCCTAGGTGGAAAGTAAGATTACTGAGGAAATGGAGGGGGAAATATGTATTAGTCTGGATTAGAACATCGGTAAAGCCAGTGGGATTTGAAGTGGTGGGAGAGGCCTTTCTTGAATGTATTTAGGGAGGTGGAATTGGTGAGACTAGGAAGAGAATTCCATATTTTGCCCACTGTGTTGGAAAACAAAGAGTCACCTCCTGAGTTACAGGATTTGAGCGTCTGTGCAAGTAACCTGTGTGATGATCTTAGTCTATTTAGATTTGTGTAAGGGGTAATTAATCTACTCAGACCAGGAATGTTGTCAGGTTGAGAGAGTATTTTGTAAGCAACTATAAGTTGCTTCTGTAGGAGTAGGTTTGGTAGTTCTATCCAGCCTAGGTTCTGAAGATTAGTACAGTGATGGGTTTTGTAGGGCAAGCCAGTAGCAAATCTAGCAATATGATTATAACAAGAGAGTTTAGATAGATCCGATTTGTTGGGGTTTGTAAGTATGGGGGAGACATACAAGAGGGTGGATAGGAGGTGGGTGCGAGCAATAGCCACTTTTGCCATGGGAGTCAGAAAGGGTTTTATTCTATAGAGGGACCCCAGTTTCTTATTAACAGTTTTGATAGTTTGGCTGATGTGTACATCAAATCTGAGTTTGTTGTCGATGGTAACTCCTAGTAGCTTAGTGTGGGGGTCAGGGGAGATGATGGTTCCATTGTTGGATTGTACACAAAAGGGAAAGTTTGGTGTTTTATGGGTAGGATGGAAGAGGAGCATTTTAGTTTTTTTTGGGTTAAGGATAAGTTGGCGTTCCGATAACCATTTCTCAACTGCAGTGAAACAGTCTAGAGTTTTGGATAGTAGAATAGTTGGGGATATATCTGAGCAAATTAATGTCGAGTCATCAGCGTACTGAATACATGTGGACTCTGGAATGACTTTAAGATCATTACTAAAGATGGAAAATAGAAGAGGGCCAAGTATGGAACCTTGGGGGACCCCTATGGTGTTGGGTAGGAGGTTTGAGAGCTTATTATGCCAGAGCACAGCTTGTTGCCTATCAGAAAGATAGGCATGAAACCATTCGAGGGTTTTGTTACCTAGGTAGAGAGTTTTAAGGGTTTCATACAGGAGTTTGTGGTTGACCATGTCAAAAGCTTTTGATAGGTCCAAGAAGAGAGCTGAAGATTTTTATTTGTCGTTCCGGTTAAGATTGATAGTGTTTGTGAATGAGAGGAGAGCAGTAGTAGTACTATGTTTGGGTCTGAAGCCGTGTTGTGAGTTGGTTAGCAGATTGTTCTGAGTTATGTAATGGATGAGTTGCTTGTGAATACATTAGGTAGATATGTGATGCATAATGTTTGCAAATGGGAGTGTGTTGGCGTAGTCTGTTTTCATTTAGACAACATTATGAATCGCCAAGGTTGTGAGATGTATCTTGGAAAAAAAAAAAAAGGCCAGGAATATGCCATCACGTTCCCCAAAACTACTACTATACCAAAATTGAAATCCGGCAAATTTACTTCTATTCGCTTATCACAGAGCAGCTCGCAATTAATTAAAATGATCTACATTACATGCATGTAAGCTTTGGTTGAAACGTCCGTCATGACACAGCTAGATGACAACTACATAAATGCCATAACCCCAGCAGGAAGCAAAATTACCACCCACTTAAAACATTAGCTCCAGCAGATCACATGATACAGCTTTATGTAACTTCATAAAAAAATAAAAAAAAAGTGAATAAGCTACTGCCTACAACACCAGAATCCAAAGACAACATGCTCCAAATACAGCCAGATAATTTAACTAATTAATATCCCATTTCTTACACAATCTACTGCCTTAAATCAGCCCCTAAATAAGCACTGGTAACCCTGCATGGTTAGACATTCCTTTATTTAACTTACCACAAAAACTTTCCAACACAATATTTTACTTTTCTTCCCTTAATGACAGCATACCTTTACTGCATCCGTCATGCAAGTCCCTTCATTTTTTTGCATCAATTTCCTTTACTCTAAATCAGCATTGTAACCTCATCACCAGCACCACCTTTCCATTGTTCTCACATCTTTTAAAATTCTACAATCAAATCTATGGGATTTTCTGGTATACTAAAATATATGTATATATTTAGTTTGTGGATTACAAGAGTAATAAAATGGCAGGAAGGGTGAAAAAGGCATGCATAAAATTTCCCTAGTCACAGGCCAAATAAGACATCCTAAACCTTAGCCCACAATTTCTTCACTGGGCACGGTTCACAGCTAAGCTAACAGGTTCTACTGTCCACAAAAAATTTCTACGGAAAAACAAATATGCAATGTGCAGCGAGTCATAATTTCACTTTTTAAACACCAGTGCATCTACCAAAAATTCTGCTTACCTGAAAAGTGTACACTTCAAATCTACAACAAATCTGTTTCCTACACAACTAACAAACTGATATTTAAAGAGGCTTTGAGATAAATGCTAACACTTTCCACTGGACTCAACCTGGGGCTGGCTGTGCAACTAGGTATCCAGATCTCAGCATATCTCTGCATCGGTCCAAAAGGGGCGGTTCATTTATGACCTATCTATTCCACTCTCCCTTCTGCAGAACTAATGTTATCCCCAGAAGGTGGGCATGCAATGGAGATGTGCAGTGTATCACCCCACCTCCAGCTCAGCCATGTCTCTACTGTACTGTAGAGCTCTAAATCAGAATATATTAAACACGGTAAGTGACCTCATTAGCACTTCAAGATAAATCTTGATGATTGGATGGGAGATTCACTCTGGGGATCACTTCTGTGGCTCTGCTAGTCAGTGGCACATGAAAATAATTTTCTTGGGTGGCGAAAGCCAGGGTACCTTTGGCTAGGTACTGGGCCAATAGCCTAGTACTTACCTATGAATCTATGAAAAAAGTAGACAAGCAGAGATAGGTGGGCCTTAATAGAAGCACCTGCCAAACCAGCATTGAGCGTTTCACCCAAATAAAGAAAACCAAAGAAGCATCGAGAGCAAGTGGGTCTATGTTCAGAGAGACAGCAGAAAGAGAAACTCCTCCATTTGGATAAGTAGGATTTCCTAGTCATATGTTTCCCAGCCACCTGCAGAACTTGCAGCATGTCCTCAAAGAAATTGTGTCAATGGTGAATCAAAATCCTATCATCCACAATGTCATTTCAAGTGTGGATAAGTGGGAATGGATAAAAGATCCCTTGTCTTGTGTGATTAGATCCACCCTGTGAGGTAACTTGTGCTGATTACTCTGGGCTGGATGCAGATGAGGAAACCAGTGCTGTTGCCGGCAAAGGGGAGTCACAAACAAGATTTTTGGGAGCATCCTTTTTAATTTTTAAAAGGTATTTTGGAAATAGACGAAGGGGAGTGAATGCATAAAGAAACACCCGCTTCCAAAAGAATGAGATGGTGTCCACCTTCTGTACCAGGAGACCTACAACTCCAGCAGAAAACAGAAGCTGTGTGCTGTGAGGGGAGGCAAAAACTGTCTGAAGAGTCACTTGACAAAGATGCACAGAAAGGGCACATGTAAATCCCCTCTAAAGGAACTATAAACAATGTATGCCAGTGGAGCAGGGTAGTAAGTTGAAGAATGAGGGGGGGGGTGGCTTGCAATTACTCCAAGCAGAGAAAAAACACAACCTGGCTTGTGCATTGATCTAAGTGATAACGACTTCTACTGAAGTGAGAAACACAGTGACAGCAAATGCGACTTTGCCCAGAAAGGTGATAATGAGCAACTGCTATATTATAACTACAAGTATTGCTAATTTGATAATGACATTCCTTTCATTACTGCAAAGGTATGCATGCTCAGATACAGGTGACCTGTGAGTTCCACAACTAAGCAGAATTCTGTTGAAAGCAACACACACATTGTTTCATAAAACAGCATACCCCCCCCCCAAACCATTAAGCCAGGCCTTGTACATTCAGATAAATACATACATTGAAATGCATAAGACAATGAACATTTTAAATGCCAAGACATTAAATTCAATGAAAGTCACTTAGCACCTCATCAAGTTGCAGATGACCATTTGCACATCTGCTGGCACCTATTGTTAAATCCATCATTTCCAAAAGACAAGGCTGACCTGTAGCAATTTTAACATGTACACCAACTGACTCAAGCTTCCCTTACCACAAATTGAAATTATGTAACATTCCAAAGACATGCATCTGGGCGTTTCTCCCCGGGCTTCTGCTGAAAACAGGCTATGTGGAACCTAGTCGGACATTCCCGGTCAACAAATGTTAAATAAATAAATATGTGAAAACATAAATTCTGTGAAACTTGGGGGAACCACAAATAGCTGCCCAAGAGAATTGAGAAACAGAGGTTGGCATGAGAGGACACACATTCATTGTAATGCCATGCTTTATAAAGGTGGACAACAGTAACTGGTGTTGATAATGGTGGACCTGAATGCACATAGGACACAATTTTGGAAATGAGAACTGCCCGGGTCCACATGTGTGGCGATGTAGAAATACAGTCAGAGAGGCCTCTGTCTGCCAACTGTCTTGATAGTTAGCCAACACATGGTTCACAATGTGATATTGTCACAAGATTGCATAAAACAGTGGCTAATGTATAACTAGGGTAGACTTGTGGAAAGGACAATGGGGTAGAATCAGTCACTAAATTCATCCCCAGTGACAGTATGCCCACAGTAAAAAACACTGGTTGTCACAATCAGATGCAAGCAGTGGTCATAGAAGACTTCAAAGTAGAGACCAGGCTGAAGACCTAGAAGACGGCTGGAGAAAAAGCACATTTCTAGGAATTGCTTAGGGATCTAGCACCTCAAGAAGAGGATATATGTGATGAAATGCATCATTCCCTTTGGCACAATGTCCGTTCACATCAAATGAAAAAGTTTTGAGGGACCTGGGATCACAGGTTGACTGCAACCTTTACTTCGACCACCACATGTCTACCATTGTAAGGGAAGCTTTCCACATAGCTCACTTGATTAGTGAAGTCATCCCTTCAAGAGCAAAAGTTATAACGCCCGCCACCCCCAGTACTCAGCAGTTATCTGGCCCATAATTGAGTATAATGCCCAATTTGGTATGTACCGTACTAAGCACCTGAAGACATTCGGGAGACCTCAGAGTTTTCTAACAAAGAAGATAAAGGGCCTCCAGCATGTGCCTTACATGGACTGAAATCCCTGTGCTAAACTTCGTATTGTATACACTTCTTAGGGGAGCCTTATGCCTGGCTTGCAGAGCAGCCCAAGACCCATATCTAATGAACTTACTGCATGTTCAAACGGGTCAAGGGCTACCCATTCCAGGAAGTTATTTATAGCCTGTGAGATAAGATTTTGTAGTACTAGGCCTTCTTGCATCTAAAATGATATCCATCACAGGTTTGCTGAGGGATGGTAAATGAGAGATTAAGTAATTAGCCAGGCTGCAATGTTCAGTGTTGGAAGCTGAGAGTGCAGAAAATCTGGTTCTCCAGCTGAGACAGCATGGAAGGAGTGTGAGGCAGGTGCCATGGAGATAAACGTGACACTATGCAGGAGGGGGTACCAATGTTGGTGCAGCCATTCTGGAGCAATCTAAATGATCCTTGGTTTGTACTGTTTGAATTTTAATAGTACTTTGGAGAGCAGAGGCAGAGGGGGGGAGGCATAGACTGATGCTGAAGGACAGAGCATACACTTTCCATGCTTGCTTGTGGCGAGTCCTTGTGTAAAATTTGTCCACTTGGTAGTTCTGGGGAGAGGCAAACAGGTCTATATCTGGGCTGCTCCATTTGCTTGTCAACATGTTGAAAATCCTTGGTTCCAGTTTCCACTCATGTGGGTCCATGAGGTTTCTGGTTAGTCCGTCTGCCAGTGTATTTAATTTTCCTGGCAGGAATTGAGCTTGTAGGTGCACTTGGCAGCTCAAGGCTGTGTTCCACAATGCCATGGCTAGTCTGCAGAGGGGGTAAGAATGTCTACCCCCATGCTTGTTTATGTACCACATAACAGTGGTGGTGTTCGTCTTTACCATTAGTTGTCCTGGAAGAATGTGGTCCTTGAAGGCTGTCAGAGCATTCTGTACAGCTAACATTTTTTTTTTGCTTGATCTGCAGGTGCATTTGACTTGGGCTCCATTTGCCCTGAATGCACTTCCCTGCCAGGTGAGCCCACCATGCATAGTCTTCTATAACATTCCCACCCACCCCTGCTAAAGCTGCTGCCTACACCTGACTACTAGTTCCACAAACAGAAATAGTTCTGGAGGACAGTCATTATCCCACCAAATATAATGGAAGTTAAACACCTTACGACAGAGGGGCTTGTGCAACAAGACAAGAAAAATTACTTGGTTTTAAAAGCACCAATTTTGTTCAACACAATTAACCAACCAAACATCTCAGTGTACTATCAGGAAGCACTAACCTGCACAAGCCTAATGACCCCTGCAGGAAATAACCACTTCAAATTCGCCAATACCTAAAGTCCACATCTGTTCAATATCCCCTACTATTACCCAATAAATCTGGTGCAAGTTTTAACCCCACAGTGCAACTACCCCACAGCCCTAGCCAGACAACTTACCGGACAAAGTCATTGTTACAGTTCCAGCATCCTCTCAATTAATATGGGACAGGTCATCTCAGCCATCTCACCCCCACCCCCCAATAACATACACCAGACCACATTTTAGATCACATAGGTTGGCCAACTACTACTACACACGTTACATTCCCAAACCTTGGAAAACAGCTACTGTAATGCCATTACACAAAGGTTACCCCATCTACAGACTCTGGTAACTAAAAGGTCTATTTGTCTCATTACATAAAGCTACAGAACAAAGCTCAGACCTCATTAGTGCACTGGACCTTCAATTTACATAAGTGCACTGGACCCTCAATTTACTTTAGGCTCTGCCTCTTAAACCTTGTTATGGCCACCTAAGCATGGACAGCTGTTATGCCGTGTACCATTTATGGACCTAAAAGCCAAACACTACTGCACAATAGCTATTTAACCAGTGGTTAAGACTCATACATGGCATTCCTGAAAGTTGCCACCACCATACAGGATTACTGTGTTGGGGACCTATGCCACAAGGCATCTTATTTTCAAATCTTCACACAAACACTCCTGACCTATACTAAATTGACAGAAAACCAAGTTGCGAGATTGTTCCTCAGGTTCAACTGCTCCAATATGGATTAGAGTATTAACAAGGGTGCAACAGTCTCAAAAGTGTACAGTAATACTGTAATTTCTATGAATAAGACACTTTCACGTAGGCAACTGGCAACATAAGTGCTTACCTTTTAGACATGCTATCTGCAGAGTACCTCAGAAATAGGGCCTCGTTCTCAAAAAGCATCTCCTTCATGAGCCTCAAAAGCACCTCGTCTTACAAACCTGAAATAAAGGACTACGTTTGGCACACGATTTCTTGAAGCTGTTTATTGATCAGTACTATGCTAACTGTCCTTATGGACCATTTTAAACTTAGCCAATTACCCCATGTGAGAATCAAACCCTGTACCTTGGATCTGTAAGGTAAACACCTTAACCATTATGCCAATCCCCCACCTGGGAGGGATTTGGGATCTTCTGCAGTTTAAGACCCTCAACATCCAAACAGTCTAGCAGCACTCTCCCTGCACCCCCTATCTACAGTGAAAAGACATGTCTAGCCTCTTAAACCACAAAAGAACTAAACCTATTCTTTTACATTACAAAATGATTCCCCATGCCCAGCTACATTTAAATACATTTACAGGCTAAGCTTATAATGGTCTGGTACAATGCCTACAACAAACATAAGAGACCCAATAGGGATCTTTACTACCTGGACATAACTCACAAACTACACTCACAATTACATAACCTAGGAACTATGATATTAACAGGTAGCATACTTGCCTTTGGTGAGGAAGGCCATAAGGCTACAGATTCTATCCCAGCTAACTGAATCACTGACCATGCGGTACAACAATACTGGGTGCTGCACTCTTTGTGAAAAAGACATACTTTGGATGATGCATTAAAACAGATGTCCCATCTCCTACAGTTGGTGGATATAAAACATCCCATGGCACCTTTTCAAAAAAAAAAAAAAAAAAAAAAAGTAGGGGAAGCTCCTTGATGCCCTAGCCAAATTCCATTAGTAGTAAAGATACCACTTCTGGACTTCCATGAGAAGAGTCCACTAGCATAGGGGGACTAAACTGATCAAAGAATAAAGATTACATTTATTAAATAAAGGCCACAACTTTCAGTCCTCACAGCTCTTGTGCATTACCAATGTTAAGATTTTCGCAGCACTATGCTGCATTTCTGCAGCAACATTATGGTGTGTTACACCAATGGCTTTTTTCTCATAAGCTTGAGTTGTGGCTAAAACTGGTCACTGAGGAGTCCAAACATTAAACACACTGCCACTTTCATTACTACAACCAAGTCCTCTTGGAGGCATTTTAGGCAGCACTTGGGTCATAGCTGGCCTTAGGTATAGGCCAACTAGGTGGCCGCTTAGGGCGCCGCTCTAGCAGGGGTGCTTTTCCAGTATTTATTTGGTGTAGTAAGCCAAGGATGGGGGCACCAGGTAGTGTGGTAGGGGGTGCTGTGGAGCCCTTTTGCCTAGGGCACCAGTTGACCTAAGGCCGCTCCTGACTTGGGTAGCCCAAGTGCAGAGGCATGGCTACAGTTATGCATCATGTGAGGGGTTGCAACAAAGATTCACCACAAACTGTGTAGTCCTGCCAATTGTCAGAAGTGATCTGCCAAGACCCCCCCTCAAGTCCTTGGTAGAAGCCTGCATCACTACCATGGCACTATACAAGCAATGAATGCAAAAACAGCCTTGTCAGCTGGACATGCTTTTGAGAGTCTCCTTTTCTATTACATTCAGTAAGATAATTATTTTACTTAACTCCCAAATGATGAGCATCTCTACACAACCAGAACTTCAGAACAGCTATAAAATCCAATATGCTATTTAAATATACTTATTTTCTCTAAAGATACCAGTCCAAAATTGTGCAAGTTACCAAATATTATATATATATATATATAATGTGTGTATATATATATATATATGTGTGTATATATATATATATATATATATATATGTGTGTATATATGTGTGTATATATGTGTGTATATATATATAAAATATGTGTATATATATATAATATGTGTATATATATTAAACTTGTTTAACTGTTGTTGTCTACACGCTCAAGTGTGATCGCCATGTGTGTGCATTTAAAAAGTGTTTTTTGATTGTATCTGCTTTAGTTTCTGAAAAACCAAGAAAAAAATACTTGTTTTCCCGCCTTTCTAAGCTAGTATAGTCCAGTTTTCAGGTTAGTGCTCAGTTCAGGGCTGTGTTACTAGTTTATGTGTTTGCCCATACCTTACTTGGATAGAAGGAAGTTTCTCTGTTCACTGTGAGAGAGGGAACTTTGAGCATCCTATCTGTCCCTGGAGGAGTGGTTTCAGCCCCAAAAGTAGTAGTTTATTGGCCATTTTGGGCTAATTTCTCTCTCTTTCATTTCCCTGCTATAAAACCCGCACTTGCGCAAAACTTTTGCGCACCGGGCTTAGCTAGGGTATAACTATCACCGGCTCCACAAAGTATGCTCTTCAATTTTTCCCTTGGAACTAGACAAACTTTCAACTTAAGCACTCTCACCATTCACTTCTCATACCGGCACTTGCTCAAAACTCATATCAAGCACTAATAAACCTTAGCACTAGACCCCCCCCTATACTGTAGAGAAGGACAAGGCTCTCTATTCGACCTTACCAGCCAATCAGTAATACAGCTCACTGCACCTATCCAGGCATGTCCAAAGGGCAGTTTCAGGTGTACAATCCGGTCCATCTGGTGAATCTGTGCATTTTGAGGCAATGTTACAATTGCCTCATGTACACAGACAACCTCTCCTCCTTCCACCAAAACACTAATACATGCGAGAGATGCAATTATACAGCCAAATAAGCTCTCTCAACCCAAGACAGGACCAGGCAGTCAAAAGGAGAAGGGAATTACTTGCATCACACCACCAGTCTCACATAAGACTTATGAAACCAGCACCGGCAAACAAAACACAAATACATAAAAACATACTCGGAGGCTCTAAATAAAAATCTGCAGAAGGGCATTACTTGCATCACACCACCAGTCTCACACAGACTTATGAAATCAGCACTGGCAAAAAAACACACAAATACATGAAAACATACTCGGAGGCTCTAAATAAAAATCTGCAGAAGCAAAGAGACCTCCAAAGCAGACATCTAAGCAATCTCCACCCCCCAACACAAACCATGAAACATACTTCACAAAACCAGTGTGCCACACAATCACAGCCCTTAAGGCAAAATAACATACCCAACACACTAGTAATAGGTGACTATAGTCAGGCACACTGACGTCCCACTCACTAGGCTGAACAAGGAGAAGGTTACTGTTAGCTGCCTGTCCGGTGCAAGGATCCACCACATAACACAAGCACTCGGGTCACTCCAGAACAAGTACAAATATGACTCTGTCATTGTCCATGTTGGTGTGAATAACCCGAGCCGTACTCCCTGGACTACATGAAGAGACATGGAGGAGCTCCCTGATCACATAGCCCAGGCCAGTATGACCCTGACCCCGAGTAGCATCCTGCCCTCACCAAGAATGATACCACGGTATAGAGAAAAAATGATCAATTTCAACAACTGGTTAAACTTCTTGTGTTATTCAAAGGGGATCCAGTGTCTGTCAGCTTGGGATGACATGCTCAACAAGCCACACGGCTTCGCTAGAGACAGCTTGCACCCGTCATCCTTAGGCTTTCGAATACTGGCTAACGTTCTTGCCACCCCCATAGTGCCTTTTTTAGGCAAGGCTCAAAAGACAAACCCACCACCGTAAATACTTTTTTTTAATAAGTTAATGGAATGCCAGTCAAAATCAAGTATAAGAAAAATAAGCAGCACTCAACTCAAACCACTTCTTGCACTGCAGTTCTAATTATAATTTATATTCAGCTTTATTAAAATAACAAGTAACATGCTGAAAGTAGAAATCTCTGATGCCCCCACTTATAAAAATGTTCCTTATCCAAAAAAAGACCTGCTGCCTGACATCTATTTGTTTCATGTAGAAAACATGATCAAAGTAAAAAATGAAAAGCAAACAAGAAATAAGCTCAAGATACATTGCTTAAAAGGATTACTGTACAGGTTATGGACCACGCAATTGGCATTCGGTTTACGGGTAAAGCCTGCAGAGATGACGGGAAGTCTCCAAGTGTAATGAGACTCTTAAAATAATGTAATTCTGTCCTTTATTACAAATACTGGCATATGCATTTCAATACCCAAGGCTTATACATTATCTAGTTAAGTATTCGCTACATGGCAACAGAAAGGCTTTCAATGTTGGCAATTCTTTAACAGTATGCTTATTAAAGCTTTCTTGCATCTTGCACAAGTGACAAAAAACGGAGGATAATGCTACTCAATTCCAGAAGCCTAAACCTCAAAATGCACACACTCGAGGCACCCCTCAGTATGGAGAAAAATCGATATATGTGCAGTAAAAGAAACCTGGTTTAAGGCTTCAGAGAGCACACCAGCACTACCAGGCTACATCTCATACCATACATTTCAGCCACAAAACCCGGACCGAAATACAAAAGGTGGGGGCAGTATCCATATTCATCAAGGATACCACCTGCAGGTTAATGGCACAACACGACGCTTCAGAGATCATCCACATGCAACCAACAATAGGCAACACTGCTATTCAAATTATAGCTTGCTACAAATGACCCACCATGTTCCAGGACCCCCACACCAAATTTCTGGAAACACTGGGAAACAAAGGTCCTACCAAACACCCTGATATTGGGTGATTTCAATTACCCAAACATTAACTGGGAGAACTACTCAAGTACAAACTCCCTTGCCCAACATTTCCTAGAATGTATAAACGCAAACGCTCTGGATCAACTAGTCAACACCCCCACCAGAGGTGACAACATATTGGACCTGATCATCACCAACATGGACAACCAGTGTTCCACACCGGAGGTCAACCCCTCGCTGGTTAGATCTGACCATAAACTAATCACTCCAGATATCCACATTGTGCCACCACCCCCAGTCAGTCAAAGAAACCACCGTGAAAAACTTTTCAAATGCAAACTTCACATTACTCAAGACCGAGATGGGAAGTTTCAAAGCCACCATGCTAAAGGATAATGCTGTCCAAGCTGTAAAATCCTTTACTAATGCACTAATGCACTCTACGGGCACCTACAATAATGCATGGATCATGCTATCCCAAACAAAACCAGAACTCACTCCTCCAAGAAAAGGAAACCAGTCTGGTGGACCCCTACCATAAACAAGCTATACAATAAAAGGAGGAAACTAGTACAGAAAAAAGTAAAATCCCAAGAAGGGAAGACAGCCCTGATCAGTATCAGCAAGAAACTTATGTTCCCTCGTAAAATCATCCAAGGCTAGCTTCGAAAGAAAAAATGCCATGGACTCAAAAGATAACCACAAGACATTCTTTAGCTATGTCAAGAATCTAAGTGGCAATTCTCAGATCTGCTCTGAGTTAGTGCAGAATGGCACAAAATACACTGAACGGACTGATATAGCCAACATCCCGGCAGACAGGTTCAGTGCAAGCTTCACCCCCCTCTCACCCCCAAGAGGGCCCATAATTATACCAAAAGAATGTAGTGCCCCTGAAATCACAGACACTCAGGTTAAAACAGCCCTCTCCAAAGCCAAAAACACAGCATCAATGGGACCGGATGGTGTCCCAGGCTGCATCCTACATGAGCTCAAAGATGAACTAACCCCTCACCTAAACGCACTGTTTAACCTCAGCCTCTCCACAGGCTACATGCCCACAGAGTGGCGCCCAGCAACAGTTATTCCACTCCACAAAAGTGGAGCCACAACGGACCTACCCATAAACACCACTATTTCATTTGCTGATATCAACCATCGAAATGTTAACAACTGGGCAGTGTGATCAGTAAAACTCACACAGAAAAATGACCTGACAGACCATAAAGTTTTTCAAGCTTCTACATCTAGGACAGTGTATAGCAGTGACATCCCTCCTAGGCTGAAGAAGCTACTACGACAAATGATATTTAATGACAGCCATCATCCATACATTTCAGATGCTATCCCAGACAGAAACTGTGATTCATCAACTACAAACTGTTGCCTTTAACTTTGTGCTCCACAAATCCCTTTTGATGTCCTTAAATAAGTTAGTGTAATGAAAACAAAAATGCTTAAAATTAATAAAAATATCTAACCATGCAACTTACTACTAAACTACTGTAAAAAAAGTTTATATAAAATTGTATTATATGCGGTTTCTACAAGAATGTACTAATATATTAAAACCTAAAAAAAGAAACGTTTTTCTGTTATCTATCTAAGAAGACTTTAATGTCAGTTTTATGATTTTATCCATCCCAGATCAAATGGCATGTGCGCTCCCTCATTTGTGTCTGAAGGAGCAGCACGCCTTCCAAGCGTGGATAAATCAGAATCAGGAGAAGGCGGTAGGAAAACAAAGAATCGGTGAGACTACAGCAGATTAGCCCCGTATTTCTCTCATTACATACACATTTTAATGTAACACATTAACATTTAATGTAAGACACCAAAAGCGATCGTGCATTTCAACTACCCACCAATACAAATCAAAGCATTTCTTTCAAAACCAAACCATGACAGCACAGCAACAAAATGAATGTTTGGGGGTTTGTACAATAATGCTGTGTGCATACAATTTTAAGGTCTCTCGCAAGCAAAATTTAACGCAGAACGTGTCTTCAAACTGTTTTAAGTTTAGTGAAAAGGAAAACATCACCCTAAGGCCAATGAATAGTAGTGGAGAAACAGTTATTTAAGCGTAGAACATCACTGCCTTACCAAAAAGAGCTGAACAGGGGTTCAGTCCCGTCTTCTTCGAGCGATACACTTCCTGTCGTTGGAAAACTCAGCTTTCACAAGCTAATCGTCCCGTTTTCCGAATGACTTCATACCAGTTAACATTAATAAAATGCTCTTGTAAAGACTATCTACATATACAGCCCTCCAGCTGCCAAAACACTAATACGCCTCCAATAACTACAACACTGGACAGCTGCAATCACGTATCTCTTCTGTCAGGCTGCACATTCAGAAAACCATGGTCAATTAATGCCCACTATCAACTCAGAAGCACCACAGTCCTAGACAATACAAAACTGTGCGATCAAGATCTAGCTAGCCCTTCTGTTACACTCGTTAAGCGAGTGTAAATAAAATACACACACACACACACACGTTGTAAACCCTTATTCTCAGCAAAAGAAAGCAAGGCAGAAGAAATTAATCGGCTACTATCGTGAATTATATTTTTAAAAAAGTTTACTTACAATAAAATCAGGCCACGAGGGTACGCTGATACAGGGAAGGCTTGGTAAAACATGTTCCGTCTGGAAAATACTGTGTACTAGAAACATGAACACGAAAGAAACTTCCCTACCACCTGCAGCTAAATTTGAGTATTCCAAGGCTGGGGGAAGGACCAGGCAGCTGTGACATCAAAGAATGGGTGGGTTTGACCAAGAAGCAGAGGCCGGCCATGGTGATATCACTTCGGGGGAGGGAAATGTTAAAAAAATATACTTCCACTGCCTGGCCGTGATGACATCAGTAATTGGGGGACTCCAGCAGGCTTAAGTAAAACGCGAGAGAATGTTTTTCAAAGTGTAAACATTGCTGTACGCTAAGGTAGGGTTGGATTACCGAACTCAGGAGGAATTAATATTTTCTAAACGCTGCTTTCTTATTTGTTTATGCAGGAAGCTGTAAATAGGGACGAAAGTGGCAGAGAAGTTGAGGAAAGTATTTTACAAACCCGTTGTACTCCTTTAACAGTTACTTGTGAGAAAAATGTTATTCACTGGCCAAAGCTGAATGTCCGATCAAGTTGCAGCAGCGAACATCATCTGAGGGAAGAGCATGTTGCATCATGGGATAGGGAGTTGGCCTCGAGCTGGTTGAAGACCTTGAGCTTTTGCAGTTGGCCGAGTCAGAGCCGAGGATCGGCTCCGAACCCATCACTAAGAATGAACGTCGAGATAGAATAACTTCACATTGGATATTTGGGACCTTTATGCATAAGGTGTCATGCTGGCTAAATGAGTAGGTGTACAACTCATGGATGACAACAGATGCTGACATAACTAACTCCACTCCAACAGACCTAAAGTTAGCAGACACTCTACACAGAATGAATATAAAGTTAATCATTATTAACAATCAGACACTGATCTCCCGAAAGCCAATGGGGAGAAGTTCACTACTGAACACTATAAAAATTGTGCATCTTAGAACAAGCAGCCTGTAAAATTTCTTAATCATAGTCACATAGACTGGCAACACCAAAACCCATCTCAGACATACAGTTAAAGCAGCCACACCATGTATGGGCTAAGGTCCAACACAATCAGGATGAGGGTTTGCTAGCTAATGATGACGGATGCAACTCCTGATCTGAAAAAATCCTCTAAAATCTACTCATCCTACTTGCCATTAACAAAGGTAAGAAATAACTGGCTACATTTGCAAAATGCAGTTTTACAAAATCTGTACCAGCTAATAATCTAGCCTGGTCATTAGGCTTTTCCCTTGAATGCATTCTTCAAGGTAACAGGCAGGTAATTAAATTGAATGGCATGAAAGCAAACTAAAAAAAAAAACTTTAACCAGCCATCTCCATGCCACACAATGACAAAGCCTAACCATGACCTAGACAGCCTGTATTTGGCTAGTGGATCAGGCACTGCAGAAGAAGCCATAACTGAAGTGACTTTTATTAATTATTTAATTATTGGCCTGAAACAAGCCACAACCCAAGCTAGATGGCAGTGATAACAGTTACATTTGTGTATAGTAGGGATACAATCTTCAATTCACATTAACTTTCAGTTACAATATATTCACGATATACGGTTCATCTACATATGATTACAATAGCAAATGGTTTGCTGACATATTAGGATGCCTGTCATGAAAAAAAAAGAGGCTGCAGGTTAATTCACTTGGGATGCTCACAACATACATAGCTTGTCAGGCATAGAGGTTTATTGCAGCCAGTGATAAATTGAGTGAAATCATTCATGTGTCCAACCAGAGCTACATGCTTTCAAGTCTTCACTCTTCTAAAGTGGATATGCCAGCTGAAGCAAGGAGTTTAAAAGCAAAGCATCCCTGAATACACAAATCTCCCTTCAGGGTTGGATTCCTGTTGATGAGGGGGAAACAAATAGGCTGAAACTCCTAACTAGGGGGGGGGGGGTGAGGGGAATGCCCGTACAAGAGGCTAACTGGTCAAAAGGGAGAGAAAAATCTTCTTTAGCCCAAAATAACCCAAAGAACACACAAGGCATACGTTCCATAATATTTCACAGTTAAAACAATACTACCTATTAACTTTTACCATCCAAAGATGAAACATCTTACTTGTAAAGAATTCAAAGGCAATCCAGACAGCTCAGGTTAAGTCTGGTATCCCACCTGTGACCCAGAGGGTGACAGGACTAACAGGAAACACCAATGGAGTTGCCCAGGTAAAATCATTGCAGCTAGAAGATCTAGGAGACTCCCTTTGATACCCCCCGTGGGAGGAATAAAGACACCTTGTTGAAGTTCCAAGTAGTTTATTCAGTTAAGAAGGTAGAAGGGTGAGAGTTCTTGTTCTAATTAAAAATGAATAACCAAGTATGCCTTGGCAATGACAACGCGCCCATGCCAACAATGTGAAAAAAAAACTAGTACAAAGTGCAACTTAATCAGCGCTTTTATCTCAGTGTCGATATTTCTTCAGACTAAATTACATTGACAACAAAATACATTTTATATAGCTCACCCTGCTCAGTCACTGATTCTAATTAATAAACACTAATTAGTCAAACAACTTTTAAAAAGATTACATAAAAACAAACATACATTAGATAAAAACGTAATAAAAAAAACAAACGTATTGAACTATAGTGGATAGAAAACAAGAATATGTTTATGCAAAAATAGTTTCTGTTGCATCTTTAAATACATATTTTAGTACAAACTGTTACATTGTCTACACCTACAGTGATAGGAAAGTAAACAGCTATACAAATGATCCTTGGAGGGTGCATCACACACAATCACATGCAAACACACACACACCTAAGGCCAATTTAGATTGTCGATTACACATACTGCATGTCTTTAGAATATGGGTGGAAACTGGAGCACCTGGAGGAAACCCACGTGAATGCTGGGAGGACATGCAGACTATGCATAGAAAGCACCCCATCAGAGAATCAAACCGAAAAACCTCTTGCTGTGAGGTGACAAAGCTAAATTCTACACCACTGCGCCGCCCAGATCACAACTTTAAGGCTGGAACAACAAACAATTGGTTATTTAGTCCTGGAGTGGCACAAGCATTTAAACAGAGCTGCCAAAGCAGTTCACAATATTCAAGCTGGGAGTCACATTGTCCACACTGTTCATTACGGCTCAGCTGTTCAAGAACCCCAAAAAAGAAGTTAAGTACTTACCATAACATTCCATTTGTGTTGTCTATTTTCACTCTTCCTCAACCACTGGGTTTGGATCCGATCCTCCGATCTGACTTGGCCGATACTATTAGTCATGGCCAACAAACTCTCGAGCTCTTCCTTACCCATAATGCACAAACCCTCAACATACCTCAGATCTTGTTTACTAATTGCTATAAACAGTAACTAGCTGAATAATGTTCCTAACAAATGAAACCAATATCTGGAGCTCCATAGAAAACACAGTGGTGTCTTAATAGCATCTCATTCTTCCAGAAGTCTAACATGTCAAAGGTTGGGGGTCGGTGGGTGGGAAGTTGAGGAAGAATGAAAATGGACAACATAGATGGAACGTTACGGTAAGTATTTTATTTATTATTTATTTTTATTTTATTTATTTTACATTTGTTGACCGGGCTAGTCCAGCTGGATACATATCCATTTTCAGCAGAGGCCCGGGGAGAAAAGCTCCTCGAGAGTACAAAACAATGTATGACGTTAATCAAATAAAAACAGTAAATAAATTCACAGTTTAAGAAATAATAGTACTATATACAATTTAGCTATTTTATGCAAAAAAGAACATATTGAAATAAATAGTTGGGTAAAAAATAAGTAAATAAGTACAGTACAGGAACATGCTAGAAAGAGGTGTGTTAACATAAGATACTAGAGTGACAAAGAGAGATATTAAGATATAAGAGATAGTCCAAATTAGTTGAAAGACAAGTTCAGCTTCTGGAATCCAGTATGCAGGTAGATTATGCAGACATTAAGATTTAGAAATTTAGTGAGAAGACAAGAGTTGTTAGTCTGGGTTAAGACAGGTGCATAGCCAATGTGTTTTAAGGTAGGATTTAAGCCTGATTTTGAATTGTGTAAGTGATGGTAGTGAGGTTAGGTCGCTGGGAAGAGAGTTCCAGGTTTTACCAACGGTGTTAGAAAATAGAGAGTCCCCTGCCTTCTTGTTGGCTATGTGTGTTAGTACTAGCATTTTAGTAGCTGAGCGCAGGGTATTAAGGTTACTGTAGGGAGTGATAAGGTTGGTAAGAATTGGTGTATTACTAGGCTGATACAGGATTTTATAGGCAATTATTAATTGATTAAGTAAAGTAGGTTGGGTAACTCTAGCCATCCAAGATTTTTATAATTAATACAGTGGTGGGTCCTAAATGTAGAGCCAGTTGCAAATCTTGCAATATTGTTGTAGGAGACTACTAGTTTGTTCATATTGGTTTTTGAGAGGTTAGTATAAATAGGGGAGGCATAGAGGAGGGTAGAGATTAAGTGGGTCTGGGCAATAGTAGATCTAGCTAGTGGGGTAAGAAAGGATTTGATTCTATATAGTGAGCCTAGTTTTTTGTTAACTGTTTTTATGGTATTGTTTATGTGGGCCTCAAAGTTAAGGTTATTGTCAATTAGTACCCCTAGGAGTTTTGTGTTAGAGTCAGTGGATATAATAGTTCCATTGTTAGAACTGACAGTAAAGTTTAGAGGTGTGTGTCTATGGGTGAGAGTAAAAAGTAGAAGTTTGTTTTTTTTAGGATTTAGGATAAGACATTGATGTTGTAGCCAATCCTCAACTGTGTTAAACACTTTTTGGGTAAGAGATTGTAGGTCTGCTGGATTTGGGGCTGTGCAGATTAATGTGGAGTCATCAGCATATTGTATTAAGGAGGCCTGAGGAATAACAGTGTACAGGTCATTGATAAAGACAGAGAATAGAAGTGGTCCAAGTATAGAACCCTGGGGGACACCTAGTGAGATGGGGAGATGGGGAGATAGGGGTTTGCTTCACATGACTGCTTGTTGCCTATTGCTTAAGTAGGATTCAAACCATTGTATAGAAAGAGTATCAAGGGACAGGTTTTTCAGTGTGTTAATGAGAAGTTTGTGGTTAACCATGTCGAAGGCTTTGGAGAGATCAATAAAGAGGGCTGAGGATAGAGTGTTGTTATTGCGGTTTTTATTTATACAGTTGGAGAAGGATAAAAGGGCAGTAGTAGTACTGTGAAATGGCCTGAAACCGTGTTGGCAGCTAGCTAGCAAGTTGTTGTCTATAAGGTGTTTTAACAGTTGCATATGAATGCATTTCTCCATGATTTTGGCCAAAGGAGAGAGTATGGCAATAGGTCTGTAACTGGATAGATCCCTAGAGTTTCCACCCTTATGAAGGGGGATAATATGTGCAATCTTCCATGTGATAGGAATTGCACCTTCAGAGATTGTTCTGTTAATCAGAATGGAAACTGGGTAGGCTATAGCATCTGCTGCTTTCTGTAGATATTCAGCAGGAAGGAGATCGGCAGCAATGGTGGTAGGTTTGAGTTTTTGCAGAAGGGTACGGATAAGGGATGTAGAGATGGGTTTGAGATGAAATGGGGAGGTAAGGTAGTATTATGGGATGTTAGAGGTGAGCTATTGGGAGATAGTTGGTTGGAAAGAGATTGAATGGTTTCAGTGAAGAAGGTGTTAAAGGTTCTTGCTACTTCCTTTGGATTGTCCTGGTCTGCACCTACAGGTGGGGGTGACAATGCGACCTGGGTGTAAGAGAGTATTTATACCTGCCCAAAATTTTTGGGGGTTTCTTTGCTGGGTATTTTGGAGTTGTATGTAGTACTTTCTTTTATCTAACAGTATTGATTTTTTGTGTCATTTCTTAACTGTCTGAACTTGATGTGATCTTCATGGTTTTTGGTAGTACGCCATAAGGTCCAGATTTTATTTCTAAGTAGCATTTTTTGTTTTGTATCTTTTGAGAGCCAGGGAGCTGGTTTGTTTCTAATTTTAATGGTCCTTTTTGGAGCGTGGAGGTCGAGAATGTTTAGAAATTTACTGTTAAAGTAGATTACTGCTTCCTCTAGGGGTAGACTTTTAAGGGGTGTATAACCTCTATCTGATTATGTCAATTTTCATTCAATCCTCAACCACTGGGACAGACTCTCTAGCTACCTTACATCCCAAGAGGACTCTAAGGAAGAATATTCCTGAGCACAGCTGAACCAAAGGCTGCTCTTCCCCTCGAAACCAGATCCAGTTTGTAATGAGTAATAAAAGTATGAGGATTAGCTCAAGTGGCAGCTGCACAGAAGTCATCCATGGAATGGTTGGATAAAAATAATGGAGAGCTTGCCACAGATATTGTAGACTGAGCTTTTAAAGATCTTGGTAATAGAATGCCTATTTTATTATAGACAAAGACTATGCATTCCGTAGTCCATCTTGCTAATGTCACTTTGGTGACAGACTTACCCAATTTGTTATGCGCAAAAGACAAATAATAGATCACATTTTCTAATGTCTTTTGTTCTGTGCAAGTAAAAACGCAGCTGTCTATGAACATCTAGTAAATGCAGAATGTATTCACCTTTGTTTTGGAATTTCGGGAAGAAAACGGGCAAGTTAATTTATACTGAATTCTAACACCACCTTAGGAAGGAAGGTTTGGCTCTTAATGTCACCCTATCCTTATGGAAAATCAAGTGGGGGGGGGGGGGTTAGAGGATAACGTTTGGAGTTCTGAAATTCTCCTGGCAGAGGTTATAGCCACTAGAAATAATTAGAAGTTATGTAACTACCATAACGTTCCATGTTAGTTGTCTTCTCTCGCCTTCTTTCTTGCTGGATGGGTTCGGAGCCGATCCTCGGCTCCGACTCGGCACTTGCTAAGCTCGAGAGTCACTTTTACCAGCTCGAGGCAGCCCCATATCCCATGATGCAAGGCGGTAAATACCCAGATCTTGTTTGGTACCTAGAGGAAAAAACTACCTAGCATAAAAACTTTCCACTAAGGAAAGAAGAGCAATAAGCCTAAAAAGGCTGCAAGGGGAAACCAGATAACTAAAACTAGAACTAACTGGTGCCCAAAGAAACAAAATCTTCCAGAGCCAAGGGAGATCAAGGTCTGTCCAGGCAAGGGGGCAGAAGGGAGGGTCGCAAGAAAGAAGGCGAGAGAAGACAACTAACATGGAACGTTATGGTAGGTACATAACTTCTAAATGTTAAGTTGTCAATCTCGCCTTCATTCTTGCTGGATGGGACCGCGCCCCTAGCACCTCTGTCCTGGGTGGCTCAATAAAACAGACTCTTGAGAACCGTGGAACCAAAACTGGCTCTATCCCTGGAGGCCAAATCCAATTTATAATGAGAAACAAAGGTATGAGGAGTGGCCCAAGTGGCTGCTGCACAAATAGTATCTAAGGGTAGCCTAGCCTGAAAGGCTGTAGAAGTGGCTAAGCCTCTAGTGGAATGTGCCTTTGGTTTTGAGCACAGCTGTTTGCCCCTAAGTTGATAAATTTCGGAAATGGTGGAAGATAGCCATCTAGACAAGGTCACTTTGGAAACAGGGAGACCTTTCTTATTTTCAGCATAAGAAAGAAAGAGCTGATCAGACTTTCTGAATTGTTTTGTTCTGTCCAAATAATATCTTAGTTGGCGGTGAACATCAAGATAATGTAATTTTTGTTCCGATCTGTTGGAGTAATTAGGAAAAAATACAGGGAGATCAATAGATTGATTTAAATTTGTTTTTGAAGCAACCTTGGGCAAAAAGGATGGATTAGTTCTCAAGGATACTCTGTCCTTGTGGAAGACCAAATATGGGGGACGAACAGAGAGGGCATGAAGTTCTGACACTCTCCTAGCCGAGGTAATAGCGACAAGGAAGAGTGTCTTCCACGAAAGGAACTTTAGTGAGCATGAAGCAGCTGGCTCAAAGGGAGGAAGAATTAAGGATGTCAGCACTAGATTTAGGTCCCATTGAGGAGGAGGACTCCTGACAGGAGGTTTGAGGAGAAAAACTCCTTTCAGAAAAGCTCTACAAAGCTTGTGGGACATAATGTTGTGATCTGCAAACCAGACATGAAAGTTCGAGATCACAGCCAACTGAACTTTGACCGTGGAAGATGAAGAACCCGAGTGAAAGATTTCCGCTAGAAAATCCAAAACTGCATGAACAGGGGCAGTAAAGGGATCTATGCTCCATGATTTCACCCAAAGGGAGAAGCGTTTCCACTTGCTAGTGTAAATCCTTCTAGTAGAGGATTTAAGGGAAGCCACTATGATATCTCCAACAGGGTTAGAGATCATAGGAAGCCTGGCTAAGGAAGGAAGTGGAGCAACCAAGCTGTGAGGTTGAGAGAAGGAATGGACCGATGCAGCTGACCCGAGTGGTGGATCAGAAGATCTGGCACTGGGTCCAGATGCCACGGCTGCACTAAAAGGTGATGATGGAGGAATGGAAACCAAATTTGTCGAGGCCAATACGGGGCAATAAGGATCATTTTGGCTCTCAAAACGGTAGCTTTCTGGAGTACCTGTGGCATCAATGGAAAGGGAGGAAAGGCATAAAGAAGTCCCTGGGGCCAATCTTGGGTAAAAGCGTCTCTGGGGGAATGGCCCGGAAGTGGGAAGAGAGAGAAGAAGGCTGGGCATTTGCTGTTTTGGGGAGTAGCAAAAAGATCGCAACATGGGCGGCCCCACTTCTGAAAAATCTCCTCCACTATAGATTGTTTGAGAGACCACTCGTGAGGCATGAGTATAGCTCTGCTCAATCTGTCCGCTAAAATGTTGGTTTTCCCAGGGATATGCTTTGCTACCAGAAACCGATGAGAGAAGATTGCCCATTGCCAAAGTCGGAGAGCCTCTCGACACAAGGGGTAGGACTTGGTTCCACCCTGCTTGTTGATGTACCACACTACGGACATGTTGTCCGTGTGAACTGCAATTGTTCCCAAGGGAAGAAAGTCGTTGAGGGCTTGCAACGTTAAAAGCACTGCTCTCATCTCTAGGACATTTATGTGCAGGTGGTATTCGAACGGTTGACACGTCCCATGAACCATCCTGCCCTAATAATGACCCCCCCCACCCGACCAGGGAGGCGTCCGTAGTGACTGTGGCTACCGGGGCCGGGGAAAAGTACAGTTTTGTACCTACCATAAATGTAGATGTCCGATAGACATGCAACTGCAGTCATAACATGTGGGTTGCCCTGCCTCAGGCAGCCCTCGGTCGGCTGGATTCCAAAGTCTGGGTCCAACGTCGGCTGATGCCGCATTTCTCTCCGACGTCAGAGCGGCTGGAGTACATAAGCATCAGCCGACGCCATTTTCTTCAGTGTTTCTTGCCCCAGATGCCAGGTGCCCTCCAAGGAAGGCTGTAATCAAATTGGAAGACAAAAGCAGGATTCCAAACAAATAAATGAGCAATAAAACAAATACACCATAACAGATATCCCCAGCTAAGAGTAACAGGGATAGGAGTGGACCCTAGGCATAGAGTAACAGGGATAGGAGTGGACCCTAGGCATAGAGGGGTATGGAGGGAGGGAAAATACGACTGCAGTTGCATGTCTATTGGACATCTACATTTATGGTGGGTACAAAACTGTACTATGTCCTTCAAGAATGCAACTGCAGTCATAACATGTGGGTAGAATACCATAGCTTAGCTGGGGGAGGAGGTATGCTCTAGGAAAGAGATGGTGTGGCAATCAAACCCTGCAGGACTGCCGAAGCAAAGCCTGCTCTTGATCTGGAATATAGAGGGAGATTGTAGTGTTTGGAGAATGTATGCACGGAGCTCCATGTAGCAGCTTCTAGAATGTCCTTGGTAGGCACCCCTCTTAAGAATGCTGTAGAGGTGGCTGTAGCTCTGGTGGAATGTGGTCTGACATTGGCTGGAACAGTCTTTCCATGAAAGGAATAACAGAATCTGATGCAATGTCCAATCCATTTAGAAATAGTCTGTTTTGAAATTGCTTTTCTTTGGACTGCAGGGGCGTAAGCTACAAATAGTTGTTCCGACTTCCTACTGGCCTTGGTTCTGTCCAGGTAGTACCGAAGTTGTCTGTGAATGTCCAAGGTATGCAAAAGTCTTTCCCCCTTAATTGGGGAAGAAAGCAGGCAGATGAATGGCTTGATTTAGAGAAACCCTAGATACCACCTTTGGCATAAAAGTAGGGTTGGTCCTTAATGAAACCCTGTCTCTGTGGAAAATAATAAAGGGTGGTATTGCCATTAGGGCCTGCAGCTCCGAAACCCTTCTTGCTGAGGTAATTGCCAACAGGAAAGCTGTCTTCCATGAGAGAAATTGCAAGTCAACTGAAGCTGCTGGCTCAAAAGGAGGTAGAGTCAGTTTTTCTAAGACAAAATTGAGGTCCCAGGCTGGCACTGGGGCCTTTCTTGGTGGCTTAATGTTCTTGATTCCCCTGAGGAATTGTCTTAGTAAAGGGTGAGAGAAAACAGGAGGATCAGTGTTATATCTAGCTGAAATAACAGATGCATGTATCTTTATGGAAGAATATGACAGTCCGTTCTTTAACATATCTGCCAAATATTCCAAGATGAGTGGGATGTTCAACAATGATGCATCATGTCCCTTGCTGGTATTCCAATTGCTGAATCGTTTCCACTTTGCTAAGTAAACCTTTCTGGTGGATGGTCTTCGAGCCTCTGTTAGTATCCGCTGAACTTCCTTGGAGAGAGATAAGCTGAAGTTATTTATGGGATCTCCCAGGCTGTTAGCTGCAGTGTCTGAAGATTTGGATGCAGTGTTTCGAAATTGTGTTGAGTCAAAAGTAGAGGCCACCGAGGGAGGGCCCACCTCCTGGTGTGACATATGCTCCGTAGTAGTGGGTACCAGTGTTGTCTTGGCCAATCCGGAGCTATTATGATTCCCTTGGGCTTCTCTGCTTTGATCTTTAGTAATACTGAGGTCATCAGTGGCAGAGGTTTGAATGCATAGATTGCTAGGGAGTTCCAGTTGAATGAGAGGGCATCTATTTTCCAAGCCTTTGGATGGTATGTCCTTGTGCAAAATTTTGGTAGAAGATGGTTGAGGTGAGAGGCAAATAGGTCCACTTCTGGCTTGCCCCATATCGAAGTGAGTTGTCTGAAGGCCTTCGGATGTAACCTCCACTCGTGTGGATCTGTGAAATTCCTGCTTAGGCTGTCCGCCAACACATTGTCTTTTCCTGGAACAAACTGGGATTGTAACTGGATGTTTAGGCTCAGTGATTTCTCCCAAAGCTGCATTGTCAGTCTGCAAAGGGGGTAAGAGTGGGTGCCCCCCTGCTTGTTTATGTACCACATCACAGTGGTGTTGTCTGTCTGTATCATTAAATGGCCTTGCTGGAGTTGGTGTTGAAAAGCCTCGATGGCATGCATTACTGCCAGCATTTCCTTTTGGTTTATATGCAGATGTGTTTCCTTTGGAGACCATTGTCCTTGTATACACCTGCCTTCCATGTGTGCCCCCCATCCAAGGTCTGAGACGTCTGTAGTCATGGTCTGTGTTATCTGTGGTTTTTTGAATGACATACCTGTGTTTTCCTGGCTCACCAAGGCCCACCATAGGAATTCCTTTTGTAGGCATGGAATGAGTGGTATGATTGTCTCCAAGTTGTTGCTGTGTTGAGACCAAATGCTTTTTAGGTACCATTGAAGCTTTCTCATGTGTAGTTTTGCTAATGGAACCAGTAAAATGCAGGATGCCATGTAACCCAGGGCCTGTAGGAATCTCCTTGCAGTCATCTGGGTGAGTTTTGCTAAACCTTTGAAGTAATGAGTTAACTTCTCTTGCTTGTCTTCTGTCAGGTAAGCCATCTGAGAGGCTGTGTCTAGTTTGGCTCCTAAGAAGATTATTTGCTGGGATGGCTGCAGTCTTGACTTTTGGAAGTTGACTGTGTATCCCAGAGCTTGAAGTAATCGTATGACATAATCCAGGTTTTTTGTCAACATCAATTTGTCGTCCGCTTATATGAGGCAGTCGTCCAGGTACGGGTAAATTTGTATACCCTGGAGCCTGCAATGAGCGATTACTGAAGCCAGGCATTTTGTAAATACTCTGGGAGCAGTAGATAAGCCAAATGGCAATGCTGTGAATTGATAATGCTCTGGCCCTGCAAGAAATCTGAGGTATCTTCTGCAGCTGTGTCTGATAGGGACATGCAGGTATGCCTCCTTGAGGTCCAGAGTAATCAGCCACGACTCCTTGCCCAGCATGGGAAGGAGTTGCTGTAGAGTCAGCATTTTGAAGTTTGGTACTATGAGAAAGGTGTTTAATGCGGACAAGTCCAGTATTGGTCTCCACTGAGATTCTTTTCTTGGAACAAGGAACAGTCTTGAGTAAAACTCCTGGTCTTGTTCTTGTTGTGGAACTCTTTCTATTGCTTTCATTTGAGTCAGCAGAGTGATTTGCTTGATAGCCTCTGCCCTCTGATTTTGTGGTAGGTTTGGCATGCCTTGTTTTCTTGGTAAGGTATGAAAATGAAACCTGTACCCTCGGTCTATAATGTCCAAAATCCATTTGTCCTTTGTCAGTCTGTGCCAGTTTTCTGCAAACAGAGATAATCTCCCGCCCAAGGGAGCTTCTAGTTGTTCCCTGGTAGGCGGTAGTAGAGGAAAGTCATTGAGTTTGTGGTTGTTGGGCAGGTGAAACCCCTGCGTCACTTCTTTGGTTTCCTGGCTGCCATTGTCGTCCCCTGTAAGGGCCTCTGTATTGGCCTCTTCCTCGGCCACGTCTGTTCTTACCCCTTTGAAACTTTTCTGGATTAGGAAAAGACCAGTTTTTTGAAGGCCAATTCCTACTGAATCTGGGGGGTTGAACCTGGAGGAAATCTTTGACAGTCTGAACTGATTTTGCTTTTTCTTCGATGGTCTTTAACACATCCTTAGCATTTGCACCAAAAAGCTTGTTCTTTTCCAAAGGTGCATCCAGAAGTTTTGCTTTTACATGATCTGGTAGAGGTTGATCTTTTAACCAAGCATGCCTACGAATCACTGCCCCTGTCATAGCTGCCCTACATGAAGCTTCCAGTGCATCATATCCACACTGCAGGAAGTGATTGCTTACTTGCTGAGTGTTATGTACAGCTTCCTGCAAAGTCTTCCTGTCTAAAGGATCAGGAGAAGCTAATGTTTTTTGTAAATCTTCTAACAGATAATCCTGATATTGTAACATATGAAAAAGGCAATTTAAAGCTCTCATAGACAAAGGTAGTGGATGTGTAAACCTTTTTGCCCCATCTCTCTAATGACCTCGCTTCCCTGTTGGAGGGCAAAGGATTTTTTGAGGTGGAGGCTGAAACTCCTTTAGGCCCCTGTGAAATAGTTTCCAAATCAGCAGTGTGGGCCCTGAATAAATGGGAATGAGTTTCTGGGACCCTGTAATACCTGTCTGGCTTGGCTGGAGCAGGAGGAAGAGAATCAGGGGTAGCACTAGAGTCAGAATACAAATCATCCAGAACATCAAGTACAGGAGGAATAGCTAAGGGCCTCTGCTGAGGCTTCTTAAAGGGACAATCCCAGGGATTTTTTGTTTTGATTCAGCCTTTGTTTACTTTTCAAGTTTGCCTTTCTGAGCATGCTCGCCTGTGGCTGAGGGGGGTAGGGGAAGTGTGCCTGCAGGAAGCTTCAAAGGAGTTAGCCACATTCCATCTCAAATTGCAGCTCTACTGACAACAGCTTTCCATGTGAGCCATTCATTGGTGTAATCTGTGCATTTTATCC